>NW_020708755.1:0-3277 GCF_002925995.2 Terrapene triunguis
GTGTGTATATATATCTCCTCAATATATGTTCCATTCTATATGCATCCGAAGAAGTGGGCTGTAGCCCACGAAAGCTTATGCTCTAATAAATGTGTTAGTCTCTAAGGGTATGTCTACACTACGAGAGTAGTTCGATTTTAGTTAAATCGAATATGTGCAATCGATATTAGAAAGTCGAACGTGTGTGTCCACACTAAGGACAGTAATTCGACTTTGTCAGTCCACACTACCAGGGAAAGCGTCGACATTGGAAGCAGTGCACTGTGGGCAGCTATCCCACAGTTCCCGCAGTCCCCGCTGCCCAGTGGAATTCTGGGTCGAGCCCCCAATGGCTTCTGGGTAAAAAATTGTGGCGAGGGTGCTTTTGGGTAACTGTCGTCATCCGTCAGTCACTACCGCCCTGCCTCCCTCCCTGAAAGCGCCGGCGGGAAATCAGTTCGCGCACTTTTTGATCAGTGACAGCGCGGACGCCACAGCACTGCGATCATGGATCCCGCTGCGACCATCGCTGCAGTTGTGGCCGTTCTCAACGCCTCGCACCTTATCATACACCTTTCCCAGAGGCAGATGCAGAGAAATCAGGCGAGGAGGCTACGGCACCGCCGTGAGGGCCTGAAGTCGGAGAGTAGCACAGAGCTGTCAGAAACCACGAGCCCCAGCGCCCAGGACATCACGGTGGCAATGGGGCATGTGGATTTTGTTGAACGGCGATTCTGGGCCCGGGAAACAAGCACGGACTGGTGGGACCGTATAGTGCTTCAGGTCTGGGATGAATCCCAGTGGCTGCGAAACTTTCGCATGCGGAAGGGGACTTTCCTCGAACTTTGTGAGTTGCTGTCCCCTGCCCTGAAGCGCAAGGACACCCGCATGCGAGCAGCCCTGACTGTCCAGAAGCGAGTGGCCATAGCCCTCTGGAAGCTTGCAACGCCGGACAGCTACCGGTCAGTCGCGAACCACTTTGGTGTGGGCAAATCTACCGTGGGGGTTGTTGTCATGCAAGTAGCCAAGGCAATCGTGAAGGTACTGCTCCCAAAGGTAGTGACCCTGGGAAACGCGCAGGTCATCATAGATGGCTTTGCCGCGATGGGATTCCCAAACTGCGGTGGGGCTATCGATGGGACTCACATCCCTATCCTGGGACCGGACCACCAGGCCAGCCAGTACATCAATAGAAAGGGCTACTTTTCAATGGTGCTGCAAGCACTGGTGGACCA
This sequence comes from Terrapene triunguis, assembly GCF_002925995.2. NCBI lineage: Eukaryota > Metazoa > Chordata > Testudines > Emydidae > Terrapene > Terrapene triunguis. Next base: position 1,215 of record NW_020708755.1, read on the forward strand.
TCGGGGACGGTTTACAAACATCTACGTCGGATGGCCGGGCAAGGTTCATGACGCTCGCGTGTTCAGGAACTCTGGTCTGTTTAGACGGCTGCAGGAAGGTATTTACTTCCCAGACCACAAAATAACTCTTGGGGATGTGGAGATGCCTACAGTCATCCTCGGGGACCCAGCCTACCCGCTAATGCCCTGGCTCATGAAGCCCTATACTGGCGCCCTGGACACAGAAAAAGAACTGTTCAACTACCGGCTGAGCAAGTGCAGAATGGTAGTGGAGTGTGCTTTTGGCCGTCTCAAAGGGAGATGGAGAAGCTTACTGACTCGCTGTGATCTCAGCGAAACCAATATCCCCATCGTTATTGCAGCTTGCTGTGTGCTCCACAATCTCTGTGAGAGCAAGGGGGAGACCTTTATGGCGGGGTGGGAGGTTGAGGCAAATAGCCTGGCTGCTGATTACGCCCAGCCAGACAGCCGGGCGATTAGAAGAGCCCAGCGGGACGCGCTGTGCATCCGGGAGGCTTTGAAAGCCAGTTTCAAGGCTGAGCAGGGTACCCATTGACTTTTAAGTTTGTGGACACAGAAGCTGAACTTGCCCCCGTTTCTTTACCCAGTTGCCGTCGACTATCCTCTCCAATTACATACCCCCTTCACCCCCTTCCCAAAAAATAAAATCTGTTCTGTTTTGTTCATGGACACCGTTGTCTTTATTACTGTTTTCACGGGAATGTTTTAAACCTGGGACGCAGACTGTGGCGGGGAGCGGGTTTAGGGTTGTGATGCAAATGATGCTTCTAAACTCCAGGAATGACAGGCTCCGCGATGGTGGACTGGTTGTTTCAACGGAGCCTGCCAGCCCTCCTGGCCGGGACTGCGTGTATGTGTCGGCTATGTGACTGTCTTGCAGGGGGAGGAGGGTTACAGATCCCCTGCTGCGCGGCTCTGTGATCCAGGGTAAGGACCGCTGCATAAGATCTGTAACTGCCCTCCCCCGCCACCAAGTCACAGAGCAACACCACCGCCCCCACCACACAGAACATGAAAACCACCTCCCAGACTGACCAGGATAACTAGTCACTGCACTGTATATGTGCCCTGCTGCTGCACCTGCCCCCTGCTAAAGGTGACTGTCCTGTCCAATGACCAAGCCCCTTCCCCCCCCCTTCAGACAGACTCCCCTCCAAAAGAAGAGGATGGAAACAGAAATGAACAGAAACGTATTCTTTATTAACAACCGCACATGGAACGGGGGGGTGAAACTTGGACGGGGTCTTGTGTGAGGCGGGTAGGAAAGGACTTTTCAAATTTTGGGGAATGAGAGCCTTCTAGTGGTAGAGCAGTCCGCAGGGGTGGAGTGAAATTTTTCACGGCCCCTTCCACCCCTCCGTGTTTGGACTTTGGGTGAGGGGGGTATGGGACTTGGTGGCGGGGCAGGGCAGTTACAGAGAGACTGCAGCGGGGCTCTCTCCTCCTGCCTCCGGTCCTGCAGAACATCCACAAGGCGGCGGAGCGTGTCCGTTTGCTCCCTCATTAGTCCAAGCAGCGTTTGAGTAGCCTGCCTGTCCTCCTGTCGCCACCTCTCCTCCCGTTCAATGTTTGCCCGGTGCATTTGGGACAAGTTCTCCCTCCACTGTGTCTGCTGGGCTGCCTGTGCTCGGGAGCATGCCATTAGTTCAGCAAACATGTCTTCCCGTGTCCTCTTCTTCCTCCTCCTAATGTGCGCTAGCCTCTGGGCAGATGTGGCTGTGGGAATTGGAAAAAGGGAGTGAATTCCTGAGACAGATCAATGTATCTGTGAACAGAGAACATAGTCTTTCTCTGTGAACAAGACCATGCAGAGCACCTATCACACGCGCACTGAGGACAAGGTCGAATTTTCGGCCCTCGCCTACAGTGCCTGCGGTCTTGCTGTGGCGAGCTGAGGAGCAGGGCTGGACACCGGACTTTGTCTAGCTGGCAAACATGGTAAGCCGTAGACTTGTGGCCGCTTAAAACTTTAAGAGTGGCACTGGCCTCCTTTCACATAGAAAGCAATGCGAGTCTCTGCTGGCAGCAATCCTGCAAGCATG
>NW_020708756.1:0-1793 GCF_002925995.2 Terrapene triunguis
CATAGAAAGCAATGCGAGTCTCTGCTGGCAGCAATCCTGCAAGCATGAACTCTGGCCCTGTCCCACCCCCTCGCGGCTGTAAACCGCGTGGCTGTAAACCGGCGGTTGCAGTTCTGTAAAGGGACGGGCAAGCAGTCCCAATACTAACTTTCCCCTACCTAATTCACAGCAGGGAGTCATGCCTGACATCACCCTCCTGAAGGTCTCCGAGAGCCAGAAGGAGAAGATGCTCCGGGACAGCCTGCAGAAACCGGGGCCATTTGCTGCACTGCTGTGCAAGGCCATGATCCCGGAGTACCTGCTGGCGTTGTGGCAGGGAAACGTGTCCTACCACGGGGGGCCTAATAAGCTGTCCCTGCCCAGGAACCTGCTGATGAGGCTTGAAAAACACCTGCAGGAGGTGTATGAGGAGTTCTCCCCGGAGGATGTCGCCTCGATCCCCGGTTACATTGACCAGTTCTTGGCTTAGGTGCCCTTGGAGGGACAAATGACTGCAGGGTTTTGGGCACTATAATCATGAAGCGGACATTGTGAGATTTTTTTAAAATGGTTCGGACTATATATTGAGGCGCCCAAAGACGGAGTAATCATGATACACTTTGCACTGATTCCCCTTTTGTTTGACTTTCCTGTTTACATGTTTTTAAGCACTTTACCCACTGTTAATATTTTCAATCTTCCTGTTTTGTTGCAAATAAATGTTTACATGTTTTAAAGCACTTTAGCTACTGTTAATATTTTAAATATGCCAGTTATGTTGTAAATAAATGTTTGGATATTTAAAACACTTACTGCTTGATCCTTCCCCTGAATCTGTGTCTGGGGTAACGGCTGGGGAGGGTTGGTAGGGGATCTCTGTCAGGGTGATGAAGAGCTCCTGGCTGTCGGGCAAATCAGCGTTGTAAGCGCTGTCTACTGCCTCGTCCTCCTCATCTCCTTCCTCCTCTTCCCCGTCCGCTGAGGAACCGGCCGCGGACAATATCCCATCCTCAGAGTCCACGGTCAGGGGTGGGGTAGTGGTGGCGGCCGCACCTAGGATGGAATGCAGTGCCTCGTAGAAACGGGATGTGTGAGGCTGGGATCCGGAGCGTCCGTTTGCCTCTTTGGTCTTCTGGTAGCCTTGTCTCAGCTCCTTGATTTTCACGCGGCACTGCGTTGCATCCCGGCTGTAGCCTCTCTCTGCCATGGCTTTAGAGATCTTCTCATAGATCTTTGCATTCCGTCTTTTGGAGCGCAGCTCGGAAAGCACGGACTCATCTCCCCACACAGCGATGAGATCCAAGACTTCCCGATCCGTCCATGCTGGGGCCCTCTTTCTATTGGATTGCACGGCCATCTCTGCTGGAGAGCTCTGCATCGTTGCCACTGCTGCCACTGCTGCTGAGCTCGCCACGGTGTCCAAACAGAAACTGCGCTTCAAACTGCCCAGACAGGAAAAGGAATTCAAATTTTCCCGGGGTGTGGCTGGTCAGAGCATCCGAGCTCGGACTGCTGTCCAGAGCGTCAACAGAGTGGTGCACTGTGGGATAGCTCCCGGAGCTATTAGCGTCGATTTCCATCCACACCTAGCCTAATTCGATATGGCCATTTCGAATTTAGCGCTACTCCTCTCGTTGGGGAGGATTACAGAAATCGATTTAAAGAGAGCTCTATGTCGAACTAAATGGCTTCCTGGTGTGGACGGGTGCAGGGTTAATTCGATATAACGGCGCTAAATTCGACATAAAAGCCTAGTGTAGACCAGGCCTAAGGTGCCACAAGTACTCCTGTTCTATATAACTTGAGGTTGACAT
>NW_020708757.1:0-9004 GCF_002925995.2 Terrapene triunguis
CGCTCCGGCCACCCAACCACTCCATCCCAGAGGACTGCCCAAGCAAAAGAAGGCTGGCATTCAATAAGTTTTAAAGTGCAGTCTGACCTTGTCCTTCACCCCTACCCTCATCCACCACCCCACCCAGTGCTTCCCTCCTCACTCACCCCTCCCGGGCTACCTTGGCAGTTATCCCCCTATTTGTGTAATGAATTAATAAAGAATGCACAATTTTGAAACAATAATGACTTTATTACCTCTGCAAGAGGTGATTGAAGGGGGGGGGAGGGGGGCAGTTGGCTTACAGGGAAATAGAGTGAACCAAGGGGGCGGGTTTTCATCAAGGAGAAACAAACAACTGTCACACCATAGCCTGGCCAGTAATGAAACTGGTTTTCAAAGCTTCTCTGATGCACAGCACACCCTGCTGTGCTTTTCTAACTGCCCTGGTGTCGGGCTGCATGTAATCAGTGGCCAGGCAGGTGAGGGCAGCTCTCATCTTGGTATTCTTGCACTTCAGGGCAGGGGAAAGCAAGTCACAAAGTTCCATGAAAGTGCCCTTACTCATGCAAAAATTTAGCAGCAACTGGGAATCATCCCAGACCTGCAACACTATGCGGTCCCACCAATCTGTGCTTGTTTCCTGGGCCCAGAATTGGCATTCCACAGCATGAACCTGCCCCATTACCATCATGATGTCCAAATTGCCAGGGCCCATGCTTTGAGAGAAGTCTGTGTTCATGTCCTCATCACTCTCGTCACCGCGCTGCCATCGCCTCCTCGCCTGCTTTTGCAGGATCTGGTGCTGCATATACTGCAGGATAATGCGCAAGGTGTTTACAGTGCTCATAAATTTGCTTTGCATAAACAGAGTTTACCAATAGTTTTGGCAAAGAACATGGCTAGCATTAGGATCTTTTAAAAATCATGTAAAAGTATTGGCCCAATTCACACACTACAGATAAACTTGGATCATTTTGTTTTGGAAGGATTTCTTTAGAGAAAGTGTCCATTGATACTTTGTCACCATATTCTGAAACAAAGAAGATTTAAGTAGTCTTATTTTTTGGCAGTAAATAGCAAGGAATTCCAGAGCAGAACTACGTGTAGATATACCTGTAGCAAGCTGGTCAACAGAAATTCAGAGAACCAGCTGTAAAAGATTCCAAGTATAACAGAATTGGTCTGTTAGTCTTGAAATAAAGACAGAGCTTAAAAATATGCCCAAAAATCATATCACCCTGGCAGAGTAATTCCAATTGTCAGAAGAAACAGTCAAAGGACTTCTTACCAAGCTATTGAAATCTTATTTTCATACTGTGACTATTGAATCAGATCTTTTTTATTTCTTAAGTAGAGGGGGAAAGAGAAAGAGAGCATTACTACTTGTCAATTTTGTTAAATACAGATTTCCCAAACTAAAAGTTGTTTCCCCAGTTTTGTAATATGTAAATTTCCCCCTTTTCTTCTGAAATCTTGAATACCTGAAATTAAGTTCCTTGTGGTCTTAGTCACTAGGCTTCTGTATTATCCACATAATCTCATTACATCTGACCTTGTCTCTTATTTTGTTGCATATACCTATCCCTCTACTCTGCCAATGATGCCAACCTTGACTCCTTGTTTGTCAATTTCTCCCATAACTGTCTCAATACTGTCTTTCATGTAATTATATGTGGCACAAGTTAACCATGCAACTCCCTTCCATAGATGGTCCACTATTTAAAATGCTCCTGTAGAAGCTCCTTGTGTAATGCCTATTAGGCACTAGCTGACTAAGTCAATTTATTTCTCTAATTTATTTAGAATACCACTAAAGTGTTCATTTATGTGGAGGGAAGGGATTCTATATCAGGATGGAGGACTGGAAGGTTACAGGAGTTAAGGTTCAGATTTGCTGTCTGTGGAAGATGAGGGGATATTCTTCAGGATTAACTAGGGAATAGATGTCCAGAATACAGTACTTGTATAAGGGTACATCTACACTACCCGCCGGATTGGCGGGTAGTGATCTATCTATCGGGGATCCATTTATCGAGTCTAGTGTAGATGCAATAAATCGATCCCTAATCACTCTGACCTCGACTCTGGAACTCCACCACGGTGAGAGGCGGAAGCGGAGTCAACGGGGGAGCGGCGGCCGTCGATCCTGCGCTGCGAGGATGCGAAGTAAGTGATTCTAAGTCGATCTAAGATACGTCGACTTCAGCTACGCTATTCTCCTAGCTGAAGTTGCATATCTTAGATCGATCTCTCCCCCCTCCCCCAGTGTAGACCAGGCCTAAGAGTAGGGGATTTTGAGAAGGTGCCTTTAGAGAATTAAGAAACTTAGGATGAGTTCCTGGCGGCACTTTTAAGATACAGCACAGAACTCAGCCCCGTGGAAGGGGGCCATGGTGGTTTAGACAGCCTTGGTGCCATGTCTAAGTTACTGCACTCGCCTCAGCACTAAGTGCTGTGGCCCTGCCCCGGCATACCTCTCCAGTTATGTTCACAGCATAAACATACACACAGAGAAGTTAGTTAAATACAAATATTTGTGCTGGAAGGATGCCACATTGCACTACTTCATTAGAAATCAGAACGATAACATTCAAGAACCCCACAGCAGAGAGAGAAAAAACGGCTGCTCCCTTAGGCTGCGAGTCACAACCCACCCCGCCTTGCTTTAGGAGGCCTCTTTCCAGACTTACTGTGATCCCATCCTTTTTTTTTCTTTTACAGTCAGAGCCCCTTATCTTGCCAGCAGAACCAGAAATGCCTCCCTGCTCTTAAAGTGATATGCTCACTAAACCAGGATTTGTGAAGGGGTCCATGGGAGGAAGCCCTACAGCTTCGTCCTGTGCTTGTGCTAGCTAGGGGAATCCTCCCCCAGACAGAGCTGGGGCTTTTAGCCCCTCTTCACACCACTCAAGATCATTTAGCTTTGGTGCCTCTATGCTGGAGCTAGTGAGGGTGTCATCCCAGTAACAATGGAGTGATGGGAAGAAGTATCAAAATCTACATAAAGCCTTTTAAAGGTTCACTCAAACTTGTCTGGATATGACCACTGTATCTAGATTGAAAACTGACAAAGTGTGGCTTACTGAAAAGGCATTACAGGACTCAGTCCAGTTCTTTTTGGAGATGAGTCCACACCACTAAAGCTATCATCTCAATGAGAGAAATCTATGAACCTCAATGGCATACTCAGTGTAGCAAGGACTCTTCTTCGGCTATCCCTCGACACGAGGATGATATCTGCCAAGGGGGTTCATTGGTGGGTTTTTAAGCGGCTGAGGAGCCCAATTCATGCTCTGCAGATTTTCTCACAGAAGTGGCAGGTGTAATTTTGGAGGAGACATAGTTGGCTGGACTGTTGTCTCCTTTCTTTCCTCCTTTGTCGCTTCTCTGTCTCATGAGCACATCTGTTCTCCTCAAAGTGAGCTGCGGCTTGGGGTATGGTGTGGCGCCGCTGTGTTCTGTTCCGTGCTGAGTCATCCCAGTTTGTTGGGTTAATGCCTCCCTTTTTACGGTGTATTTTCAGTATGTCTTTGAAGAGCTTCCACTGCCCTCCGTGAACCCTTCTTTCCTGACTTAACTGAGAGAAGAGCACTTGCTTCGGGAGGTGAGTGTCAGGCATATGTACACAGTGGCCAGCCCAGCAGAGTTGATGTTTCATGACCTGCACTTCTATACTGCTGATGTTGGCTACAGAGAGATGCTGATGTTAGTGCATCAGTCTTCCCAGCTGATCCTGAGAATCCTTCTGAGGCAGCGCTTCTGGAACCACTCCAGCCACTTGAGATGTTGTCTGTAGGTTACCCAGGTCTCACACCCATAGAGAAGGGTGGGGATGACAACCGCCTTGTAAACCAAGATCTTGGTGACTGTTTCCAATCCCTATAATTGAAGACTCATTTGAGTAGTCTTCCAAAGGATGTGCTGGCATAATGGATCCTGTATTCAATTTCTGTGTCAATGCTGGCTGTTTGGGCGAGGTGGCTGCCAAGGTATGGAAAATGGGCTACATTTTCCAGGGGTTCTCCACTGATGGTGATTTGTGGAGTACGAATAGTAGTTTGTGCAGGCGAGGGCTCGTAGTATACCTTGGTTTTCCTGATGTTGAGAAAGAGACCCTGGCTGTGATAGGCATCTGCAAAAAGATTTAGGGTGCTTTGCAGGTCAGCCTCTGTGTGTGCGAGAATGATGCAGTCATCTGCATACTGAAGGTCAGTGATGCCAGTTCTCATGAGCTTAGATTTTGTTTGGAGACATCAGAGATTGAGGAAATGGCCGACCATAAGATACTCAATCCTGATTCCATTAGGAAGGCGGTCGCGGATGAGAATCAGGATCATGGCAAGGTAAATGGAGACGTGTTGGAGCAATGACACAGTCCTGCTTGACACCAGTGTGAATGATGAATGGTTTTCAACTAAATGAATATCAAAAATGCTGGGATTTTTAAGGCGGAAACATTCCAGAGATGTATAAGTTTCCACATTCATCATATAGACACCACATGATGGTTTGGGTTCTAGTCAGGGCTATGGGAGTCTCTGCTCTGATTCAGAGTGTCCTGGGGAGGAAATCTCTGCTCTGAATCAGGTAGAGCAGAGACTTGAAGCTGGGTCTCCCACACCCCTGGCTACATACACAGAAATAAAAAGCTCAGGTTCCAAACAAAAAACAAAACAAAAACATTTTGGAACCTTCATGAAGATGTTTGCAAAGGTTTTTTGTTCCATTGTGGAAACCTCCAAAGTTGCTGTGAAATGGAATGGTCATCTTCCAGTCGGCTTTAGTTATTACCTCTATTTCTACCCAGTTCCCATTTCTAATTCTCCAGTTTCACCTTTTTAGTGCCCAGATAGTCTGTTCTGTATTCCCCCGCTTCTGTAGAATCAAAGCGTTCCTGTATACTTTCCTTGATGAATATGTAATCATAAGTATAAAAACCCATGGAAACTGTCACTATGAATATCAATGGAATAAATTTTGCTATTTAAAAATACAAAACCATGAATATAAAAATGATGCAGTATTGTCTTCTTTCATAAAAAAAGTTATTTAGCTCCCTAAGAATCCCATAAATTAGTGAGAAATATTTGTTTGTATTAATGCTGATTGATATTTACTTTGCAGTAGTACCTTAAAGCTCCCAGAATCAGGGCCCCATCATGTTAGGTGCTACACAACTATACATGAAGATGTAGGCACTGCTCCAAGGAATTTTCAGTCTATGGGTTGATCTTGCAAATAATTCTGCATGTATGCAACTTTATGCTTCTGATTAGTCCTATTCAACTCAATGAGACCCTTCTCTTGCATAAGGTTATGCGAATATGTTTGCAGGATTGTGGTCTAAAGCCATGACACTGCAAAGACGTAGGCACATGCTTAATTTTATTCACTGTGATTAATCCCATTGGCATCAGTAGCGCATAAAGTTAGACATGTGCCTAAATATTTGCAGCATGGGGTCTAAGTATGAGAATCTACTTTATTAATTGTTTTTTTTTCTTGTATAATACACGACAAACCAAATAGTCTCTTCAGTACACACTTTGGTCTATTGTTAAATCTCTAGATTCTGTTTCAGGAAGTTTTGCTTGAGTGAAGAATGACTCTGAACAGCTCTTAGGAAACAGCTGTATAGTACTGGCATAAGACTCCAGTTCTACAATGCCTTACTTTAAAAGGTATCAATTTCATAGTGCTGTAAAAGGTAAAGGTACCATTTCCCCCTATTTGAAAACTAACTAATGATTCCCCAAAGAAAAATGTTGTTAAACAGTCGTTTAGGGGTTTCTGTGAGTGGGTGTTCCCATTAGAAGCAAGTTAAGGCATTTTTAAACATGCCTTATCCCACACCACACATATCATCACTTTCTCTTACAGCCTTCTGAAATAAGTCCAGTACACCTCCAACATGTACAATACAATATTGCCACCCTCAAGAGATCAAGTGTCAGACCCCCAAGAATCACGAGATTTAAAAAATCTTCAACTCCATATTTTTTAGTCTGTCTTGTGACTTTTTAACTTCTCTCTATTCTTCTTACTGTGTGTGTGTGTGTGTGAGAGAGACAATTTCAGGTTGAAAAGTCAACCTTTAATGTACACAAAAAGCCTCTCACTAGCTGCTCAGATGGAGACTCCACTTACCCTCTCCTCACCTTTAAGATAATAATAGGAAATGAATGGCAATTTCTCTGTCTTGACCTTCTCCCTTCCTAGGTGATTTCCTTTGATAGAAGCAGCCTGGATGATAAATAGTTTGAGAATCACTGACCTGATTAATGCACCCTGATTCAGACTTGCATATAGAATTTGTATTTCTTTATAGGGTTGATGAGTTACAGATATGCACATTAAAGAACTTTAAACTTATCTCAAACATCATATAAGGAACACTGTCACAGTAAAAACACTATGGGATTGGTATAGCCTTTTGCAAAAAGCAACACTTCCCTGATCTCCCGACCACCAGGCACACTTTGCTGCCTGAGACAAGGCAGCACAACCTCGCCTCACACCTAAACACACACACTGCCCCTGTCTCACCCTACTCTGGAATCCCCACTGAGCTCCCCACTCTTCCCCCCACATTCTCTTGCATCCCATTCCCCTGCACCCCCTAAGTCTACCTTCTGCTCCCCTCATTCTCCCCATCCACCTGTCGCAGTGTCTATGCTGCACCCCCACACAGTCCTTGTGCCCTGTCTAGTTCCCTGAACCGTAGAATGGGAGACTCTCTGCCTGTGGTCATGGCTTCACTCTCAGGGCAGCCAATGAAAGGAGGTAGCCCACTTTATTAAAGGAAGTCTCATTTCCATGTTCAGATGGACTCTAGAGAAATGGTGGCCACCTTGCTAGCTTCAGCCCTATCGGCAGCAATAAGAGATGATGGCCATATGTAATAAGGGAAATGTTGTGAGTTGGAAGTCTTTCATCATGTTTTCATGAGACAGGTTTAAAAGAAACCCCTCTAGCCCAGGCTAGAGTTGCAATAACATTGCGAGTGTTGGCAATACGGATAGTAACATGAGTAATTCACCACACTCACAATTGCATTATAATGCAAGATCTTAATTCTGACCTCAGCAATGTCATTGTACATCTGTAAGATATTAGTGCACTGGTGAGCTTAAGATATGTTATTTCCCACAGTGAAATCTGAATTGAAGCTGTGTGATAGTGCCATACATAATGGGTTGATCTCCCCTTATACCATTTAGCCCTGGTCTACACTACGAGTTTAGGTTGAATTTAGCAGCGTTAGATCTATTTAACCCTGGACCCGTCGATGGTTGGGTCTTAAAATCGACTTCTGTACTCCTCCCAGATGAGGGGGTTAGCGCTGAAATCGACATCGCCAGGTCGAATTTGGGGTAGTGTGGACGTAATTTGATGATATTGGCCTCCGGGAGCTATCCCAGAGTGCTCCATTGTGACCGTTCTGGACAGTACTCTCAACTCAGATGCACTGGCCAGGTAGACAGGAAAAAGCCCCGCGAATTTTTGAATTTAATTTCCTGTTTGGCCAGCATGGCAAGCTGATCAGCATGGGTGACCATGCAGAGCTCATCAGCACAGGTGACCATGGAGTCCCAGAATCACAAAAGAGTTCCAGCATGGACCGAACGGGAGGTACTGGATCTGATCGCTGTTTGGGGAGATGAATCCATGCTAACAGAACTCCGTTCCAAAAGATGAAATACCAAAACATTTGAAAAAATTTCTAAGGGCATGATGGACAGAGGCTACAACAGGGACCCGCAGCAGTGCCGCGTGAAAATTAAGGAGCTCAGGCAAGCCTACCAAAAAGCCAAAGAGGCAAACGGCTGCTCCGGGTCAGAGCCCCAGACATGCCGCTTCTACAATGAGCTGCATGCAATTCTAGGGGGGCCCCCACCACTACCCCACCCCTGTCCCGTGGACACCTGCAAGGGGGGAGTCTCATGCAACAGGGATGAGGATTTTGGGGATGAGGTAGATGAGGAGATGGAGGAGGAGGAGGCTAGCACACAGCACGCAAGCAGAGAAACCATTCTCCCCGACAGCCAGGAACTGTTTATCACCCTGGAGACATTACCCTCCCAACCCGGGCTCACGGACCATGAAGCCAGAGAAGGCACCTCTGGTGAGTGCAACTTTGTAAATATAATGGATGGTTTAAAAGCAAGCGTGTTTAATGATTAATTTGCCCTGAAGACTTGGGATGCATTCGCGGCCTTTTAAATGGCCAACCCAATGGGTGCTTGGTATGGGAAAGGAGGGCATTGCTGTTTGAAACCATTCCCACATGTTCTGAAGGTTGAAGAAGCCGAAAGACTGTGGCTTACCATGGCTGCCTGCAAGCCAAATTCTGTTGCCTGGCCCTGCGTGTGTGATCTCTCACACCATACCGGCAGGCCCTCAATATAAGAGGCAAAATGCCGAAAGCACATGTGCTATGTAATATTAACAGTTGGTTCACCATGAAAAAGTCTAGCCATTGTTCTCTAAAATGTGTCTTTTTAAATACTACTCTCCCTTTTTTCCTCCCGCACCTGCAAATGTTTCAACGCTCCCCCTATCATCTCTGTCCCAGAGACTAGCGCAGATAAGAAGGTGAAAAAAAAGCACTAATGATTAAATGTTCTCTGAGCTCATGCAGTCCTCCCGCACTGAAAGAGCTCAGCAGAATGTGTGGAGGCAAGCAATGTCAGAGTCCAGGAAAGCTGAAAATGAACACGAGGACAGGAGGAATGAGCGAAATGAGTGGTGGTGGGAGCAAAAGGAGAGGTGGCGGCAACGCGATGAGTGGAGACAGGATGCAATGCTGAGGCTACTGGGGGATTAAACTGATATGCTCCGGCGTCTGGTGAAGTTGCAGGAAATGCAGCAGGAGAACAGACCGCCGCTGCAGTCCCTGTGTAACTGTCTGCCCTCCTCCCCAAGTTCCTTAGCCTCCTCACCCAGACATCCAAGAATGCGGTGGGGGGGGGGTCCGCTCCGGCCACCCAACCACTCCATCCCAGAGGACTGCCCAAGCAAA
>NW_020708758.1:0-5260 GCF_002925995.2 Terrapene triunguis
CCAGGTTACCCGAGCTTCTTAACCCTTTACAGGTAAAAGGATTTGGAGTCTCTGTACACAGAGAGCTGTTACCCTTCCCTTTATAGTTATGACACGCCCCCCAAATCACAGATAGTGTTGGACGTTCGGTTCCACACTGGCTGTGATTTCTTCCTGGAGTTCTAGGAGAAAACAGAGTTAATAAGACACATGTACCTTTAGACATACTACTGATTATATAAAAACTAACAATATGTTTCATTTCAAGAACAATTGTTAACCAGTTAACTCTGGGAAACTTTCCCGGGAGAGTGCATCAGCCACTTTGTTAGAAGCTCCCGAAATGTGTTGTATTTCAAAATCAAAATCTTGGAGAGCTAAACTCCATCGAAGAAGTTTTTTGTTATTTCCCTTGGCGGTATGAAGCCACTGTAGCGCAGCATGGTCTGTTTGTAGTTGGAAACGCCGTCCCCAAACATATGGGCGTAGCTTTTCCAGCGCGTACACAATGGCGTAGCATTCTTTTTCGCTGATTGACCAGTGGCTTTCCCTCTCAGACAGTTTTTTGCTGAGAAACACGACAGGATGGAATTCTTGATCCGGTCCTTCCTGCATTAAAACTGCTCCCACGCCTCGCTCGGACGCATCTGTGGTTACTAGGAACGGTTTGTCAAAGTCTGGGGCCCTTAGCACAGGGTCAGACATGAGTGTTGCCTTAAGCTGGTTAAAGGCCTTTTGACACTTATCAGTCCACTGAACTGCATTTGGCTGTTTCTTTCTGGTTAGGTCTGTCAGCGGGGCGGCGATTTGGCTGTAGTGTGGTACAAATCGCCTATAATATCCGGCCAAGCCTAAGAAGGATTGGACCTGTTTCTTTGACTTTGGAACCGGCCACTTTTGGATAGCATCCACTTTGGCCTGTAGGGGATTTATAGTTCCTTGACCCACCTGGTGCCCCAGGTACGTCACTCTGTTTTGGCCTATTTGACACTTTTTAGCCTTAACAGTTAGTCCTGCCTGTCGGATGCGCTCGAAGACTTTTCCCAGGTGCTCCAGGTGCTCTGTCCATGAATCAGAAAAAATGGCCACATCATCGAGGTAGGCAACTGCAGATTCTCCCAATCCCGCTAGGAGACCATCTACAAGTCTTTGGAAGGTGGCGGGTGCATTTCGCAACCCGAAAGGGAGTACATTGAATTCGTACACCCCTGCCTGGGTGACGAAGGCTGACCTTTCCTTAGCGGGTTCATCTAGTGGTACTTGCCAGTACCCTTTGGTTAAGTCTAAAGTAGAGATGAATTGGGCATGTCCCAATTTTTCCAATAGCTCATCTGTGCGTGGCATTGGATAGTTGTCAGGACGAGTTACAGCATTTAGCTTACGGTAGTCCACGCAAAAGCGTATTTCCCCATCTGGTTTGGGAACTAGAACCACTGGAGATGCCCATGCACTGGTAGAGGGGCGGATTATACCCATCTGTAGCATGTCCTGGATCTCCCTTTGTATAGCAGCTTGGGCATGAGGTGACTCCCGGTAGGGTGGGGTTCTAATTGGGTGAGCATTACCTGTGTCAATGGAGTGGTATGCCCGTTCGGTCCGTCCTGGAGTGGCTGAGAAAATCGGTGCAAAGCTTGTGCACAGCTCCTTGATCTGCTGTCGCTGCAGACGTCCCAGGGTCGTGGAGAGGTTCACCTCTTCCACGCCACCATTCCTTTTTCCTTCGTAGTAGACACCTGCCGGCCACTCCGCGTCATCTGTTTCCTGGGCTGTAAACTGGCAAACGTTTAATTCTCTGGAATAAAAGGGCTTAAGAGAATTAACATGGTATACCTTAGGCTTTATGTTGGAGGTGGGGGAGGCTATGAGATAGTTAACAGCTCCTAGGCGCTCCTGGACCGTGAATGGTCCTTCCCACGACGCTTCCATTTTATGGGCCTGGAGCGCCTTTAAGACCATGACTTGGTCTCCTACTTTGAAGGACCGTTCTCGGGAATGTTTATCATACCAGGCCTTTTGCTCTTCCTGAGCATCCTTTAGGTTTTCTTTAGCAAGGGCTAAAGAGTGTCGGAGGGTGTTTTGTAGGTTGCTTACAAAGTCTAGAATGTTAGTTCCTGGAGAAGGCGTAAACCCCTCCCATTGCTGCTTCACCAACTGTAATGGCCCCTTAACCTCGCGGCCATACACAAGTTCAAATGGTGAAAACCCTAAACTGGGATGTGGTACAGCCCTGTAGGCAAAAAGCAACTGCTGCAACACTAGGTCCCAATCATTGGAGTGTTCATTTATGAATTTACGTATCATGGCCCCCAAAGTTCCATTAAACCTCTCCACCAGACCATTGGTTTGATGGTGATGAGGGGTGGCAACCAAGTGATTCACCCCATGAGCTTCCCACAGGTTTTTCATGTTCCCTGCCAGGAAATTAGTTCCCGAATCTGTAAGGATGTCGGAGGGCCACCCTACCCTGGCAAAAATGTCTGCTAATGCCTGGCACACACTTTTAGCCTTGGTGTTGCTTAAGGGTACAGCTTCCGGCCATCGGGTAGCAAAATCCATGAAAGTCAGTACGTACTGCTTTCCTCTGGGTGTCTTCTTTGGGAAAGGACCCAGAATATCCACAGCTACTCGCTGAAATGGGACCTCAATTATGGGTAGTGGCTGGAGAGGGGCTTTAACCTGGTCTTGGGGCTTTCCCACTCGTTGGCACACCTCACAAGACCGGACATAATTAGCAACGTCCTTGCCCATTCCCTCCCAGTGGAAGGACTTCCCCAACCGGTCTTTGGTTCTGTTCACCCCAGAATGGCCACTGGGATGATCATGGGCTAAGCTCAAGAGCTTTACCCGATACTTAGTGGGAACTACCAACTGTCTTTGAGGATGCCAGTCTTCCTGGTGCCCACCAGAAAGAGTCTCCTTGTATAAAAGTCCTTTTTCTACAACAAACCGGGATCGGTTAGAAGAGCTGAGAGGCGGTGGGGTGCTCCGTGCCGCCGCCCAAGCTTTCTGAAGGCTGTCATCTGCTTCCTGCTCGGCCTGGAACTGTTCCCTTGATGCTGGAGACATCAGTTCCTCCTTGGACTGTGGACTGGGGCTTGGTCCCTCTGGAAGCGATGCAGGTGCTGGGGCTGTTTCCATTGACTGTGAACCGCTGTCCTCTGGTGCACTATGTGGTATTTCAGGCTCTGGCTGAGCCTCTTGGGTAGGGTTATCTGCTGCTTCCGCCAGTTCAGGCTCGCTGGTGCCCTCTGGCATTGGAGTTGTAGATGGGGTTGCAAGCGCTGGACTCAGTGCTGGCAATGGTTCTGGTGCTGGTTGCGTTGCCAGTTCCGGTTCTGGGACTGGCTTTGGCTGGGTCTCTGGGATTGGATCCACTACGGCTGTTGCAGTCGTTGGCAGGGGATCCGGTTCCACCACCTGTGTTTGGGTCTCCGGTAACACCGACGGGGCTCTGGTGGACGGCTCAGGAACAGGGATGGGGGTGAAAGCTTGCTTAGCCTGGCTGCGGGTGACTATTCCCACCCTCTTGGCTAGCTTCACATGGTTGGCCAAGTCTTCCCCCAGCAGCATGGGGATGGGATAATTGTCATAGACTGCAAAAGTCCACATTCCTGCCCAGCCCTTGTACTGGACATGCAACTGGGCTGTAGGCAAGGTTACAGACTGTGACACGAAGGGTTGAATTGTCACTGTAGCCTCCGGGTTGATGAGTTTGGGGTCCACTAGGGATTGGTGGATAGTTGACACTTGTGCCCCAGTATCCCTCCAAGCGATAACCTTCTTTCCGCCCACTCTCAAGGTTTCCCTTCGCTCCGAGGGTATGAGAGAGGCATCTGGGTCTGGGGATCTTTGGTGTGACTGGGGTGTAATGAACTGTAATCGGTTGGGGTTCTTGGGGCAGTGAGCCTTTATATGCCCCAGTTCATTACATTTAAAACATCGCCCTGCTAAGGTATCACCGGGGCGATGTTGGTTGATGGAGACTGGTGTGGTGGGGTGAGAAGGCGTCTGGGGTTTCCCTTGGGATGTGGGTGGGGCCTTGGGTTGTCCCCGGTGGTAAGGTTTTGTTTCGGCTTGCCCCTTCTGATATTCGCTCCAACTGCTACTAGCTTTTTTCTTTTCTGTCACCTCCACCCATTTGGCTCCAATCTCCCCCGCCTCGGTTACAGTTTTGGGCTTCCCATCTAGGATGTACCTTTCTATTTCCTCAGGAACACCCTCTAAAAACTGCTCCATTTGCAATAGGAAGGGCAACTCTTCCGTAGATTTAACATTTGCTCCTGATATCCAGGCATCCCAATTTTTTTGAATGTGGTAGGCATGCCGGGTAAATGACACATCTGGTTTCCACCTTAGGGCTCTGAACCGCCGACGGGCATGCTCAGGTGTTAGCCCCATTCTGATTCTGGCCTTGTTTTTAAAAAGTTCATAACTGTTCATGTGTTCCTTAGGCATTTCAGCCGCCACCTCTGCTAAGGGTCCACTGAGCTGCGGTCTCAGCTCTACCATGTACTGGGTTAGAGGGATGTTGTATCCAAGGCAGGCTCTTTCAAAATTTTCTAAGAAGGCCTCAGTATCATCGCCTGCCTTGTAGGTGGGGAATTTCCTGGGATGGGAAGTGGTACCTGGAGAGGAGTTGTTAGGATGGTCTGCTGCATTCTGCCTAGTCCTTGCTGCTTCCAGTTCCATCTCTCTCTTGTGGGCCTCCTGTTTGGCTTTTTCTTCTCTTTCATGGGCCTCCTGTTTGGCTTTTTCTTCTCTTTCATGCTGCTCTGCCTCGAGTTTTTTAATTTCAAGCAGTCTCTGATGTTTTCTCTCGTTTTCTTCTGCTTCTAGTCTGGCCAGTTCTATTTTGTTAGTTAGTTCTTTGGCAGTCATTTTCCTGTTTTCTTGTGCTGGGTCACACCCTCTGCAGTTGACTGAGACTGGGATGTGTACTTAGCTCTGGCTGCTGCTGAGTTAACAGAGACTTTCTAACAAGCTACTCCCGAGGATGTAAAAAGAAAAAAAAACACTTCAGCCTGTAAATTACCTTTACCAGTTAGTCAAAGTTTGCTCCCTTTGAACCCTTCTCTTAACAAAGGACCTCGTTAAAAAAACTTAACACCTCTGCCTTCAGGCAAGGAGAGATAAGATATGCATCTACCTTCAGCTCTGCTCTCCAAGCAGCTAGAAGGAAAAAAAAATCTCTTACTGGCTTTTGGGTTAAAACGATCTCCACCGCTATGCCACCATGTCAAGGCTGGATCCCCACTTTGAACTTTAGGGTTCAAATGTAGGG
>NW_020708759.1:0-7011 GCF_002925995.2 Terrapene triunguis
GCTAACTTTGATTCCCTTAGGAGTCTAGTTACAGGCTGCTGAGCTGAATTCACTTTGGGCCAATGGTGCACCAGCACTGGGGCTCCCCTACTATACTATACTATGAGCTGAAATCACTAAGAGCTGAAATCACAAAAGAGCTGATGTTATTAAGAGCTGAGATCACTGAGTGCTGTGTTAACTAGCGGGGGAGCCTGAAGCTATATTGCTCAGCAGCTGGCGGAGCAATTTGTGGGGACGACTGGAGGAGCAGTGAGCGGCGTGGAGCCTTGCGGGGCCGGTTGGAGTGGCCCAAGGAACGGCGAGCGGAGCTGTTTGCGGGGACGGCTGGAACGGCTCACAGGTCGGTGAGCGGAGCGGAACGGAGCAGCTTGTAGAGCGGAGCAGTTCGTGGGACGGCAGAAAGTGGACTGGCTCGTGGTAAAGGCTGCGGCGGAACCCCCACGGAGAAACAGACGGCTGGCCAGCCTTGGATCACGTAAGGTGCCCCTTAACACCCTGTGTGCCCCCCCCCCTTTTTGACTCTGGGGCTGCACTGACCAGGGACAGAGACTTTGGGGGTTGTTGGACTTTTGGGACTTTGGGGGTTGCTGGATCCAAGAGACTTTGGGGGTGTTGGACTTTGGGGACTCTGGGTGATTTTTGGGTTGCTGGATTCAAGAACCAAAGGGAAAGGACACAGCCCAATTTGCGGGGGTGGGTTTTGCTCATGGTTTGTGTTATGAATCCTGTTTGTGGTGTTTTTTCCAATTTTGTGCTGATGTCGTTTACCTCATGTTATTAAACATTTTCTGCTACACTCAGACTCCGTGCTTGCGAGAGGGGAAGTATTGCCTCTTAGAGGTACCCAGGGGGGTGGTATGTAATTGTCCCAGGTCACTGGGTGGGGGCTCGAGCCGGTTTTGCATTGTGTTATTGAAACGGAACCCCTAGATACAGAACCCGGCCCTTGTTGCTGCCAACTTAGATGGGCAGAAGGGTTACATTTTTGGGGGCTCGTCCGGGATCCCTGGGTCAGTACCCCTCGCAAGCACCTGTTGAGTGTTCTACTGCATTGGGAAACAATTGTGGTTATATTTTGAGGAAATTACTGTTTGTATAATGGCTAATATGTCAGGTTTGTTGGGCCCCGGCCCTGCAGCCTCTAGCTCAGGGGCCGCAGCCTCAGCCAATGATTGGGCAAAAGCACTGGGGCAAATATTGGAAAAGGTTGTGCTGTCCCAGGCTATGTTAAACTCTTGTCGTGAGTTAAGATTATTTGCTGGGGCAGAGGAGTTCGAACCCTGGTTGGAGCATACCACTGAAATGCTGCAGGAGTGGGCCGTACCTGATGCAGAAAAGCGAAGATGTCTAATAGAGAGCCTCAGTGGCCCAGCATTAGATGTGATTCGCACCCTGAAGCTCATTGACCCTGGGGTCAGTGTGAAGGACTGCCTAGAGGCCCTTGATCATACCTTTGGGAGCGTAGAGGGCCCTGAAGACAGTTACTGTAAGTTCCTTAATTCCCGACAGCAAATTGGCGAGAAGATTTCAGCCTATATACAGAGGCTGGAGAGACTGCTTCAGAGAGCTGTCATGAGGGGAGCAGTGACTGCTGAACAGATGGATCGGACCAGACTGGCTCAAATTGTAAGAGGAGCTCAGTATCAGAACCCGATTCTACTCCATCTCCGGCTAAGAGAACGACGGGAACATCCCCCAAGTTATTCCCAGCTGATAAAGGAGATCAGAGAAGAGGAAGAAAGGCAGGCTGCCAGCGAGTTTTGGGAAGCCCAAACATTGGAGCCAGCCGGCACAACACCACTGCAAACGGCCAGTGTACTGATGGTGAGCACCACAGAGGAACTTGCCCAACAAATGCAGGTCCTGACAGAACGGATAGCTGAACTGCAAAGCACCATTGACCGAGCTAAGATTTCCAGGAATGAGGCGCCTCTGACTGTGGCGATGGAGAAGTCAGCATTTAGAGCCACCATCCCACCTGGGCGAAGGGGGAAAGGACAATTCTTCTGCTACCGATGTGGTCAGGACGGACACAGTGCTGCCAAGTGCCATAATGAAGAAAACCCCTCCTTAGTGTATGGAAAGCTGAGGATCAGTTGGGAGAGATCCGGTAGCTGCCAGAGAGTCCGGGGACGGGGACCACCCAGGCCTGCAGGAGTTGAAGATTCCCCCAGAAACGACCGTCCAGCTGGGATCCCCGCAGGACTGATAGGGCCTCGAGCAGAGGTCATGGTGAAGATTGAAGGGGCGGAGTGTAAAGCCGTGCTAGACACTGGATCTCAAGTGACTATTATATTTCAGTCATTCTACCAACAGATGCTTAGGCACCTGCCTATACAGCCACTGACTGGCGTTGGTCTGTGTGGCCTCAGCATGGATGAATACCCCTACCAAGGGTATGTCATAGTGCACCTGGAATTCCCAGAGGAGGTTGCTGGGGTAAGAGAAGAGGTGGACACAGCTGCATTAATATGCCCTGACCCTAAAGGGACCTCGGATGTGTCTGTGCTGATAGGGACCAACTCCAGTCTCTTCAAGGTGCTCGCGGATTACTGCAGACGACGGGCTGGGGACCAGTACCTGAATACCCTGATGATCCATACGCTTTGTGCTGAAGCCTATAGGAAGATTGAGGGTGCTAAAAAGGAGACATCTGAGCTACCCATTGGGGCGCTGAAGTACATGGGCACAACCCCCTTAGTAGTGCCTGCAAGGACAGAGCAGGAAGTGCTTGTCATGAGTACCCGGCTGAAAGGCAGTAAAGGGGCATTAGCAATGGTAGAGCAGCCAGTTGAAGGAGAGCTCCCGGAAGGAGTGCTGGTCCCCAGTGGAGTCATAACCCTACCTGCTGAAGCCCAGGAAAAGGTGACTATACTGATTGCTAATGAAACAAGTCGAGATGTTGTTGTGAAGAAAGGACAGAAGATAGCAGACCTCTTCGAGCCTGAATCAATTGTAAAACCCCAGTGTGAGACTCAAGTTCCCACAATAGACCCAGCAAAGTTTGACTTTGGAGATTCACCGTTGTCCGAGGAGTGGAAAGATCGCCTGAGGAGGAAACTTTGTGAAAGATCCAAGGTGTTCTCATTGCATGAGTGGGATGTGGGATGTGCAAAAGGAGTAGAGCACAACATCAGACTACATGACTCTCGACCTTTCAGGGAGAGATCTAGGAGGATTGCCCTCTCCGAGATGGAAGATGTGCGACAACATCTTCAGGAGCTGTCTGCGAATGGCATCATTACAGAGTCCCGCAGCCCATACGCCTCACCCATTGTGGTGGTCCGTAAAAAGAATGGGAAAATCCGGATGTGTATTGACTACCGCACCCTCAACCGCCGTACTGTGGTTGACCAGTACACAATGCCCCGAGTCCAAGATGCCTTAGACTGTTTGCTAGGAAGCCAGTGGTTCTCTGTGTTGGATCTTTGGAGTGGATACTACCAGATCCCTCTGGGTGAAGAAGATAAGGAGAAGACAGCCTTCATCTGCCCATTAGGGTTTTATCAGTTTGAACGCATGCCCCAAGGGATTTCTGGAGCACCTGCCACATTTCAACGTCTTATGGAGAAAGTTGTGGGAGACATGAATTTACTGCAAGTGTTAGTTTATTTGGATGACCTGATTGTGTTTGGAAGAACCTTGGAGGAGCACGAAGAAAGACTTCTTAAAGTGCTTGATAGGTTAGAGGATTATGGTTTGAAGCTTTCAATTGACAAATGCCAGTTCTGCAGGACCTCAGTGAAGTATGTGGGTCACATCGTGTCCCAAGAGGGTGTGAGTACTGATCCCAATAAAATAGAAGCACTCACTACATGGCCATGTCCAAGTAACTACAGAGAACTCAAGACCTTTCTTGGGTTTAGTGGCTACTACCGCAGATTTGTGAAAAACTATGCTACGATTGTAAAACCTCTGAATGATCTTACCAGGGGATACCAGTCCAGCAGGAACAAATCTAAGACCAAGGATAAGGGGAGGTCCCCAAAGCCTCCTGTGCAGAGACACTATGGCCCCTTCGAACCATTTGGGCCACGGTGGGATGAGAGATGTGAAAGGGCTTTTCGAGAAATCATTACTTGCCTAACTCATGCTCCAGTCTTAGTCTTTGCTGACCCAAGCAAACCATTTATCCTGCATACTGATGCCAGTTTGGAGGGTCTGGGAGCAGTACTGTACCAGGAACTGGAAGGAAAACGTAAACCTGTAGCCTTTGCCAGCCGAGGACTGTCTGATAGTGAAACTCGCTATCCCACCCACAAGCTGGAGTTCTTGGCCTTGAAATGGGCCATCACTGAGAAATTTCGAGACTACTTATATGGTGCTCAGTTCCAGGTGTGGACAGACAACAACCCACTGACCTATGTGTTAACAAGTGCTAAGCTGGATGCTACAGGGCAAAGATGGGTGGCCGCTTTGGCTAGCTATGACTTCAGCATTCAATACCGATCAGGGAGAAGCAATGTAGATGCAGATGCATTGTCCAGGCGTCCACAGGCACCAGGAGTTTCTGTGATACCCACAGATGGAGTGAGGGCTATTTGCAGTGTGAGTCGCCGGGAGCCAGAGTCCCATGAGAGTCTTCATGGATGTGCTGCAGAAGCTTTGGGCCTGCCCCCTGAATGCGTGCCTTCTGCTTCAGTGAACTATATTGCGTTGGACCAATCTCCTTTGCCCATGCTCAATGCAGCGGACTGGCAGGAAGCCCAGCTGCAAGATATTGACATTCGTGATACACTACTTGCCAAAAGGGAGGGGCGAAGCCCAGCTGTGGTTGTCCCACCTAACCCGGAGGGTAAACTACTATTGAGAGAATGGACCAAACTGAAACTGATTCAGGGAGTGCTACACCGAGTGACCACAGACCCTTTACAAAAGCAACGAGCACAGCTAGTGCTGCCAAAAGAGTACAGAGCCCTGGCCATGAGGGCCCTGCATGATGACTTTGGACATTTAGGGATGGAGAGGACCCTGGAACTTCTTCGTAGTAGGTTCTATTGGCCTCGGATGGCTGAAGATGTTCGCAGGAAATGTGAGACCTGCGCTCGATGTGTTAAAAGGAAAACTCTGCCCACGCGGGCTGCATATCTGAAGAACATCACCAGCAACAAACCTCTGGAGCTGGTATGCATTGATTTCTTGTCTTTAGAAGTAGACAAGAGAAATATTGGGAACATTCTAGTAGTGACTGACCATTATACGCGATATGCGCAGGCATATCCCACACGTGATCAGAGGGCCACCACTGTTGCTCGAGTACTGTGGGAGAAATATTTCTCAGTTTATGGATTTCCAGCCCGGATACACTCGGATCAGGGGCGGGACTTTGAGAGTCACCTTCTGAAGGAGGTGCTGAGGATAGCAGGAATTAAAAAGTCTAGGACAACGCCTTATCACCCTCAAGGTGATCCACAGCCAGAGAGGTTCAACCGAACCCTATTAGATATGTTGGGGACTTTGCGGCCAGAGCAGAAGGCAACCTGGAGCCAACATGTCGCATTTCTGGTGCACGCCTACAATGCCACAAAGAATGATGCTACAGGAGTCACCCCATATCTCTTAATGTTTGGGCGAGAACCAAGATTACCCATAGACCTGTGCTTTGGTGTATCAGAGGATGGAGATAGCTATGAAACTCATCAGCAATATGTATCCCGACTAAGAGAAAAGCTGCGGGATGCTTATCACTTAGCTACATCTGCGGCTCGGAAGAACGCAGACCGGAACAAACATCGATATGATGCTAGGGTACGTCTGCAAGAACTCCAGCCGGGGGACAGAGTCCTGCTGCGAAATTTGGGTATTACTGGCAAACACAAGATAGCTGACAGATGGAAGGCAGTACCTTACTTGGTGATGGAAAAGCTAGGAGACCTGCCGGTCTACAAGATCAAACCTGAAGATGGTCCAGGGCAGACAAAGACAGTGCATAGAAACCTTTTGCTCCCTGTGGGGGAATTGGTAGACACCCCGTATGAGAGGGGCCACAACAGGGCAACCGGGCGGAACGAAGGTGCTGGACCAAAGCTGCCCTCCAACATGGACAGCCAGCCCCCTGTAGCTAACCTACCCCTATGCAGCACATGCGAGAGTGAGTCTGAGGAGGAAGACACAACCATGGTGTATCCTGGGATGGAGACAAGATTTCAGTCTCGATCAGCTGAATCAAAAGAGAGCTCCTCCTCTTCCGCCCTAAACCCCATGGCAGAAGTATTTAGGCCCATTCCTGACACCCCTGGGCCACTGGTGGGACCCCCATGTGATGACACACACAGGTTATTGGACAGTGGAGACATACAGGTGGAGGATGTCCTGGGCACCTTGGACCCTCCACTGTTAGAACTAGAACTGCAGGGGCCGATGCCAATAGCTGAGGGGCCCTCAAAGGAAACCTCTCCATCCATCGTTCAAGAGGCTGTCCCCCCTACCACGGCAACAGAGATTCTCAATAGACGAGACAGGGTAATAAGACCAGTAAAACGGTTGACTTATGATGCACCTGGGGTGACTAGTGAGGAACCAATATGTTTAGCACACAGGCTTGTGGAAGCTAGAGTGGGCTATCTGAGGCCCTTTGGAGGGATCCAGTGAGTTGGTATAATAGGGAGTGTGATTTGTCGGGACGACAAATTCTTGGCTGGGGGGAGGATGTAAGCAGAGTCAGGATGAGCTCTACCCTGACATCTGGTGGTGAATTATGGCGAGTGTGGAAAAGAACTCCAGGGGCGGATCTCGTTTGCATAGGCACACCCACACGCCTAGCATGAGCCCACAGCAACCAAAAGTGGTTACTTTGGCTGGTGTGGGATCCCCAGTTTCTCTGTTATTGGGGCAGGAAGAATAAAGTTTTGTTACCCTGATTCTGTGAATCAAGGCCAGTGGAACTGTTGTATGACAGAAGGACTGAGTGAATCCTTCACCATTACCTAAGTAGCATTTGCTTGTCAAGGGGCATGGGTTACAAAACCCAGTGAATTGAGAGAGGATGGGGACAGGTATTTGTACCTG
>NW_020708760.1:0-1006 GCF_002925995.2 Terrapene triunguis
AAAATCATTAGGAAGGTACATTTACAATCCATCCTCTGGGTTTCCTTTAAACTATTAATGAACATAGTGGGCCAAATTCTGAGCTCAGTTAAACTGGTATAAATAAATCCAGAGTTGAAGTCAATGGAGTTGTGTTTTTAATAGGGCTGTAACTGAGGTCAGAATTTGGCTCACTATGTTCATTAATAGTTTAAAGGAAACCCAGAGGATGGATTGTAAATGTACCTTCCTAATGATTTTGTAGTAATTGTTTGTGATATTACAATGGGGGTTGGTTTGTTGTTTTTTTGCTCGACAGGGAAAAGTGTCAGTGGGTAACAAAGTTACAATAGAACCTCATTAATTCATGCTAGTGATTGGAAGACCCCGTGCAAATTAACAAATGTTACAGATTAGAGAGTAAACAAGCAAACAATAAAATCATTAAGGATATTGCATCACTTAATGTACTTTGTTCCTTTATTCTGACAAGTGTAAATTAATTGTAAGCATTTATACTACATGAAAAGTCATTAAAAAGTCAACATTTGTCAACCATTATCAGACATTTATCACAACTCCTATATTAAATATCCTATCCTAAACTTAGGATCCTATCCTCTCTATTTTAGGTACAGGAAAAAAGGGGCAATCACTGTTTGTAACTGGTGGCAAATGTTGACTTTTTAATGACTTTTCATGTAGTATAAATGCTTACAATTAATTTACACTTGTCAGAATAAAGGAACAAAGTACATTAAGTGATGCAATATCCTTAATGATTTTATTGTTTGCTTGTTTACTCTCTAATCTGTAACATTTGTTAATTTGCACGGGGTCTTCCAATCACTAGCATGAATTAATGAGGTTCTATTGCAACTTTGTTACCCACTGACACTTTTCCCTGTCGAGCAAAAAAACAACCAACCCCCATTGTAATATCACAAACAATTACTACAAAATCATTAGGAAGGTACATTTACAATCCATCCTCTGGGTTTCCTTTAAACTATTAATGAACATAGTG
>NW_020708761.1:0-3207 GCF_002925995.2 Terrapene triunguis
GGCAGCGAGGGCGGAGGCAGAGGCAGCTGCCCAGGAGAGGGCTATGGAGGCCCAGAGGGAGGCCCAGAAACATGAACTGACTGTTATGGAGTCGAGGAGACAAAACCCCTCCCCTGCTGGCTCCACTTCCCCAAAAATCCACAAATGGGAGCGACTATGTCCACAGTATGACGAGTCCAGCGATATTGCCGAATATTTCATCACCTTTGAGAGACTGTGCACCCTCCATGCCATCCCTGAAGATCAGAAGATGACCACATTAATAGCAAAATTGACTGGCAGAGCTCTGGACATATTCAATAAGATGCCTATTGATGATGCTTCAAACTATGGTAAATTTAAGGAACTGGTTTTGAAACAGTTTCAGGTTACACCTGAAACCTACAGGGTTAAATTCAGGAGCCTTAAGAGGGGATCTGGATTAAGTAATGTGGCTTATGCCAATGAAATGAGAGATTTGGTAGATAAATGGGTGCGGGGGAGAGGCATTACCAGCTTTGAAGGGATGTGTGATCTGGTTACTCAGGAACACTTCCTGAATATGTGCAGTGATGAGGTAAAACAGTATTTGTGGGACAAAAAGGTAAATGCAGTGGGTGAATTAGCTGAGTATGCTGACTCTTATGAGCAAGCACAAGCTGCAATCAAACATAAACCACTGGCGGAGGGGTATAGGGTCGGGGGAAAGCAGAATCACCGTTTTACCCCTGGGTCTGGGAAAAAGGAGGCTGGGCGGTCACCTCCCCATTCCCCTGGTACTCGTCCCAAATTTCCTGTGCAAGCAGAGGAGCCCAAGAGGTGCTATCATTGTAAGTCCCCTGAGCACCTGAGGAATAAGTGTCCCTTGCTGAGTGGAAGCAGGCAACAAGTAACACATGAAGCTGGGGCTTCTCAGAGCCAGGCTGTGGCCTCTTTCCACACAGGATTTGTAAAGCTTGCTTCCACACAACCAAGCAATGAGCATATGCATGCTGTTAGATTAAATGGTCAAATGCTTCTTGGATTAAGGGACACGGGTGCTGAGATTTCTGTGGTCAGGAGGGACCTGATCCAGGAAAAGGATTTGTTGCCAGGTAAAATGGCAGAATTAGAGCTGGTAGGGGGTTACAAAGTCCTTGCACCTTTAGCTAAAGTACACATGCAAACTCAGGATTTGCAGGCTGAGCTGACTGTTGCAACGGTGGCACACAATTTTGCACCGTTTCTACCGGGGAATGATTTCTTTAGTGTGGCAGAATCTGTCCCAGGGTTGGTTAGCAGTGAGAAGGAATCTTGTGCTAAAAGCCCCGGGGGGGGGGTGAAGTCACAGCAACTGCTGGGGGAATAGGAGAGTGTCTCTGAGGCCTGGTCTACACTAACACCCCAATTCGATCTAAGGTACGCAACTTCAGCTACGTGAATAACGTAGCTGAAGTCGACATACCTTAGTTCGAATTTACCGCGGTTCAGACGCAGTCCACACGCGGCAGGCAGGCTCCCCCGTCGACTCCGCGGTACTCCTCTCGCTGAGGTGGAGTACCGCAGTCGACGGCGAGCACTTCCTGGTTCGAATTATCGCGTCCACACCAGACGCGATAAATCGAACCCGGAAGTTCGATTGCCAGCCGTCGAACTACCGCGGTAGTGTAGACATACCCTTAGATTCCTCTGCAGCAGTAAAGGATGCAGCTTCGGGGGCAGGGCTGGTTGTGGCCGGTTCCTATGGCCCCGGGGCTCCAGGGAAGTTCAAGAGGGAGGAGCTAGATAAAGCTAGCTCCTGTCCCGTAATCATCTCCCCGGGGGAGGGGGATGTACCACCTTGTAGCAAGGAGGCCACCACAGCTGCTGACTGCCAAAAAGTTGCAGGTCAGCAGGGGGCCGGGCCTGCCCTGGGGTGCACAGAGGCGTGTGTCCCAAAGGTAGAAGTTGGGGTCCTGGGGAC
Source organism: Terrapene triunguis (assembly GCF_002925995.2). Taxonomy (NCBI): domain Eukaryota; kingdom Metazoa; phylum Chordata; order Testudines; family Emydidae; genus Terrapene; species Terrapene triunguis. Next base: position 1,922 of record NW_020708761.1, read on the forward strand.
CGCTGTGGTGGGAACAGGCCCCAAGGACTCTGTAGCTGGGTGCCAGCCCAACCCGAGTGGAAGGGGGGGGGATTTTGCTGGCCAGTAAGAGGTCTGCCGTAGCTGGTAGCTGTGAGTCCACAGCTGGGGCAGGATCACCTTCCCTTTTGGGGGACACAAGAGTGTCGAACCCAAAGAGGAAAGCCCAAATGGAAGGTCAGGGGGGGCCAGAGAGTCCACCCACCTTTTGTAGGGAGGGGCTTTCCCAGGAGGAGGGTGAAAAGTCTGCATTCAAAAGGACAGCCCCCTCTCCTGTGGATGAGGTTTTAAGGAAAACCGGGGGGTCAGGTCTCCGGGATGAGGGGGTCCATCCAGCTGACCCATTGGAAACAGAAAGTGGGGTGCCCAAAGGGGTCCAGAGCACCCCAGGGAAAGATGTTGTTCTTGCTACACTTGCAAGAGATAAAACTCTCTCCCCAAGACAAGGGGGGGGGAAATCTCTGCATGGAAGAAACTTCACAAGGGAGTGGGGCCCAGCCCAGAGAAACTCCAGAGGGAGGGGCCGAGGGCAAGCATGGTCGTAGTACACCCTTTCCTGGCCAAAGACCCAAGCACATGCCCGAACTAGAAGTCTTCCCCAAAAGGGCAAAAGAATCTGCATCAGAGTGTCTACCAGAGGGCACAGAGAACTGGGAAAATGCAATAGGGGCTAGACAAGTCAAATTGGGTAAACGAAGCCTGTCCACCGTAGATTTGCTGTTAACCTTGTGTCTTTTGCTAATTCACCTATGGGATAAAATAAAAGAATTCACACTAGCGGTAAACCCTTTAAAGACGTGGAACATACCTAATTTGTGGAAGAAGCTGTTATACATGCTGGGGATGGTAACAAGACAGCCCCACCAGCAGGTTACTTTACAGCCCATACCTGTAAAAAGCAGCAAAAGCATAACAGGCCCATGCTGCCATGTAGAAGGGGAAACTGAGGCACACCGCCTCATGGCATTGGTGGCTAAATGCCACAACACATCCACTTTAACGGATATTGCTGCCTGCATTCTGTTAGCAATACTACATCCCTACCTGTTTGCAAGCATCTGGGGACCAGGAACCCCAAAACGGGCTAGAACCCCTAGGAGTGACATCATATGGTTTCAAGGTACTGAAAGGGACTGTGACCCAAAACAAACAGAAATTTTACTGGTACTGCCTCCGCCATGGACAGTGTCCAAGTCTCTGGCAGTAAGTTCAGGGGGAGGGTGTGACAGTGTACCCCATAAGGCTTTATGGGGAGGGGGTGCTTATAA
>NW_020708762.1:0-1643 GCF_002925995.2 Terrapene triunguis
TATTTGTACATATATATATCATTTTCTACTTGAGGTTAAGAATATGGTCTGTATGCTTGCTTGATTTCTAAGTAAGCTTTGGGAGGCATTTGGTCAGCTTCTTTAGGAAGGAATTCGCCAGGTTAAGTACCTGATCAGGAAACACTTGGGGAACAATGCATCTTGGAATGCTCCAATCCACATAAGAAGTCTTCCTGGAGACATGCAAGATACCATGTGGACAATGGCTTCAGCCTGTAAAGACTGAGTCATGCAGGGACATGTGACTTGCCCAGGTGACGCCAGAACTCCATCTTGGAGCTGGACTTTGCATAGGAGGGAGGAGGGGGGTCTCCTCCCACGAGAGAGTCTATTTAACTCTGGGGGAGACCCCTCCATGTTGTCTTGAGCTGGCTAAAGAAGGAGTCTCTCCACCCCCCCCAGGATGCTTGAAGGAAACTGAAACAAAAGACAGTAACTACAGGGGTTGTGAGAGATTGCTGGACCCAGGCTAAAGGGAGATTAGCCTGTAAAAGGGAGCATTCTGGAACTGGTGAGGAACTTATTTGTATTTAGTTTGATTAGGCATAGATTTGCGCATTTTATTTTATTTTGCTTGTGACTTGCTTTGTTCTGTCTGTTACTACTTTGAACCACTTAAATCCTACTGTCTGTATTTAATAAAATCACTTTTTATTTAGTAATTTACTCAGGGTATGTATTAATACCTGGGGGAGCAAACAACTGTGCATATCTCTCTATCTGTGTTATAGAGGGCGAACAACTTATGAGTTTGCCCTGCATAAGCTTTATGCAGGGTAAAACGGATTTATCTGGGTTTAGACCCCATTGGGAGTTGGGCATCTGAGTGCTAAAGACAAGCACACTCCTGTGAGCTGTTTTTGGGTAAACTTGTAGCTTCGGCACAAGTGATTCAGACCCTGGGTCTGTGTTGGAGTCAGACAGGAGTGTCTGACCTAGCAAGACGGCGTGCTGGAGTCCTGAGCTGGCAGGGAAAACAGAAGCAGGGGTAGTCTTGGCACATCGGGTGGCAGCTCCCAAGGGGGTTTCTGTGATCCAACCCGTCACAGTGGCGTAGTCGAGCAGGATCTGTGCACAGCTGATTGCTTTGAGATACTGGTAGTGATTTTAAGTGAGTTTTAAGTGTGGTGGCTGGAGAACAGACAAAGTGGTTACTGGTTTGTTATTTTCTGTTTGCTTATTTCGGGAAAGGGAAGTAGGGACAGAAAAGGAAGCAAAATAAGTAAGACGGAAGATCAGAAGAAACTAAAACTGCACAGGGTACAAATTGCCCAGAAAAGCTGAACGCTGGGCACTGTGAAAGTCTTGGTTAACTAAGAATTCCCTGAGCTGAGTACATCTCAGTTTCAGTGAACTGCAGAGGGGTTGTGGCCCAGCACAAGAAAGCAGGAAAATGAGTACTAGTGATCTCAGTTTCAGTGAACTGCAGAGGGATTGTAGCCCAGCACAAGAAAGCAGGACAATGAGTACTAGTGACACTGCTAATAAACTAAAGCTGGCCAGGCTGGTAGCAAAAGAGAAAGAAAATGAACATAAGAGACAGTTGGAACTAAGACAATTAGAAATTAGTGCCAGGGAGGCAGAACATGCAAGGGAAGAGGCTGCCCACAAGAGAGCTATGG
>NW_020708763.1:0-1651 GCF_002925995.2 Terrapene triunguis
GGTCGACCACACCTTCCTTCTGAGACTCTCAAAGCCCTTTACAAATATGTAAACCTCAGGAAAAAAAATATGGAGATATACCTATCTCTTAGAACTGGAAGGGACCCTGAAAGGTCATTGAGTCTAGCCCCCTGCCTTCGCTCGCAGGACCAAGTACTGATTTTTGCCCGAGATCCCTAAGTGGCCCCCTCAAGGATTTAACTCACAACCCTGGGTTTAGCAGGCCAATGCTCAAACCACCACCACCGGCAAGTCCCCTGTGAGATGAGTAGATGGTTACAACAACTGTCACCCCATTGGGCTGGATTCAAACCTAAAGCAAAGCCTCCATAGCCTAGTCCTAGACGTGGGACTGAGCCATGAAACCTTGAATCTGGATCTGAAGTTGAGGGATGCTCCGATCAGGGATTTTGATTTAGGGCCATCTCTTGAGCCCATTACCTGTGAAGGAGCTTTGATTCATGTCATAATGCCGGATGCATGAGTGTACATGGATTTATTTGTTTAATTGTGAAGCATTGGAATGAGCCTGAAAATATCAGGGGACTTGGTGCATATGGGGTGGTGACAACATTTCACAAAGTTTGCGGTCTGGCTGTGCTGGGCAGCTGTGCCAGTTGTTCCATTCCCCTCGAACACCAGCCGAGTTGTCCAGAAGACTGCTACAGGATGGAGCTGAGAAACCTCTGAAAACCAAGCCCCCAAGGGCTCAAGTTGAGCTCCCCTAATAAGAGGCACTCAACATCCATGGCAACTTTTGAGAATTTAGGGCCAGATCCCAAAGTACCGTGAAGTCAATGGAAATCTCTTCATCGGCTTCAGTGGGTGTCGGATCAGGCCTTGAGAACTTAATCACCTAGTATGTGCTGCCTCCAACACTGCACCTCACCAATACTTCCCTGGGTCAAAGGCACTGACCTGAATACCACGGCATTCCGCTGGGCCAGAGACGCTGCTGCTGCAGCCGGCGCTGGTGGCGAAGGAGTTAAAAGGAAGCTTGCCTACCCCGAAAGACTGCACGGGAACCAGAGCTGCTATTTTGCAGCGGTGCAAGACATATTGTGCTTGGCAGCCAGGCAGCGGGAAATACTGTGCGTTCCCCTGGGCAGCCTCACCACTGCTTCCTGCTGCACAGCAGTAGTGCAACGGGAGCCTCCCATCCCACTGCCTCAGCCCACTGTTTATCCACCACAACGGGGCTTCCGCCGTGTTATTGTTACAATCACTGATGGGTCTGAAAGCTCTCACCCCCCCCCCAACGGGCTAGCCCACTGAACAAATGGGCTGTGTTCTGCGGGTCTGGCAGCTCAATGGGCTCACTGTTGGGTTATTTAAGAATACATATTAAACAAGCGGAACATGGAGATCAAAAGGCCCTTCCCAGGATTAAAAAATGCACGTTGGAAATTAAAAAACATTTTGTTAGACTGAAGCTGAGCCCTAGGCTTCTGTGAATGTGCTTGAAACACTCAAACATAGAGTTCATTAAACGTCCGTTGTCAGCCTTACATGGGCTGCAATGAACATCCATGAGTTTCTGCTACTTTGCCCTTGGAATAATACTATTTAGAGGACTATTTAGGGGACTCCATGACATCCATGACGCTATCAACAGGTAACATCCGTTATCCCTGCCCCAGGAGCTAACATT
>NW_020708764.1:0-1565 GCF_002925995.2 Terrapene triunguis
GGTCGACCACACCTTCCTTCTGAGACTCTCAAAGCCCTTTACAAATACGTAAACCTCAGGAAAAAAAATATGGAGATATACCTATCTCTTAGAACTGGAAGGGACCCTGAAAGGTCATTGAGTCTAGCCCCCTGCCTTCGCTTGCAGGACCAAGTACTGATTTTTGCCCCAGATCCCTAAGTGGCCCCCTCAAGGATTGAACTCACAACCCTGGGTTTAGCAGGCCAATGCTCAAACCACCACCACCGGCAAGTCCCCTGTGAGATGAGTAGATGGTTACAACAACTAGACGTGGGACTGAGCCATGAAACCTTGAATCTGGATCTGAAGTTGAGGGATGCTCCGATCAGGGATTTTGATTTAGGGCCATCTCTTGAGCCCATTACCTGTGAAGGAGCTTTGATTCATGTCATAATGCCGGATGCATGAGTGTACATGGATTTATTTGTTTAATTGTGAAGCATTGGAATGAGCCTGAAAATATCAGGGGACTTGGTGCATATAGGGTGGTGACAACATTTCACAAAGTTTGCGGTCTGGCTGTGCTGGGCAGCTGTGCCAGTTGTTCCATTCCCCTCGAACACCAGCCAAGTTGTCCAGAAGGCTGCTACAGGATGGAGCTGAGAAACCTCTGAAAACCAAGCCCCCAAGGGCTCAAGTTGAGCTCCCCTAATAAGAGGCACTCAATATCCGTGGCAACTTTTGAGAATTTAGGGCCAGATCCCAAAGTACCGTTAAGTCAATGGAAATTTCTTCATCAGCTTCAGTGGGTGTCGGATCAGGCCTTGAGAACTTAATCACCTAGTATGTGCTGCCTCCAACACTGCACCTCACCAATACTTCCCTGGGTCAAAGGCACTGACCTGAATACCACGGCATTCCGCTGGGCCAGAGACGCTGCTGCTGCAGCCGGCGCTGGTGGCGAAGGAGTTAAAAGGAAGCTTGCCTACCCCGAAAGACTGCACGGGAACCAGAGCTGCTATTTTGCAGCGGTGCAAGACATATTGTGCTTGGCAGCCAGGCAGCGGGAAATACTGTGCATTCCCCTGGGCAGCCTCACCACTGCTTCCTGCTGCACAGCAGTAGTGCAACGGGAGCCTCCCATCCCACTGCCTCAGCCCACTGTTTATCCACCACAACGGGGCTTCCGCCGTGTTATTGTTACAATCACTGATGGGTCTGAAAGCTCTCACCCCCCTTCCCCCGACGGGCTAGCCCACTGAACAAACGGGCTGTGTTCTGCGGGTCTGGCAGCTCAATGGGCTCACTGTTGGGTTATTTAAGAATACATATTAAACAAGCAGAACATGGAGATCAAAAGGCCCTTCCCAGGATTAAAAAATGCACGTTGGAAATTAAAAAACATTTTGTTAGGCTGAAGCCGAGCCCAAGGCTTCTGTGAATGTGCTTGAAACACTCAAACATAGAGTTCATTAAACGTCCGTTGTCAGCCTTACATGGGCTGCAATGAACATCCTTGAGTTTCTGCTACTTTGCCCTGGAATAATACTATTTAGAGGACTATTTAGGGGACTCCATGACATCCATGATGCTATCAACAGGTA
>NW_020708765.1:0-2135 GCF_002925995.2 Terrapene triunguis
ACTGTGACGGGTTGGATCACAGAAACCCCCTTGGGAGCTGCCACCCGATGTGCCAAGACTACCCCTGCTTCTGTTTTCCCTGCCAGCTCAGGACTCCAGCACCCTGTCTTGCTGAGTCAGACACTCCTGTCTGACTCCAACACAGACCAAGGGTCTGAATCACTTGTCCCAAAACTGCAAGTTTACCCAAAAACAGCTCACAGGAGTGTGCTTGTCTTTAGCACTCAGATGCCCAACTCCCAATGGGGTCTAAACCCAGATAAATCCGTTTTACCCTGCATAAAGCTTATGCAGGGCAAACTCATAAATTGTTCGCCCTCTATAACACAGATAGAGAGATATGCACAGTTGTTTGCTCCCCCAGGTATTAATACATACTCTGAGTAAATTACTAAATAAAAAGTGATTTTATTAAATACAGACAGTAGGATTTAAGTGGTTCCAAGTAGTAACAGACAGAACAAAGTAAGTCACAAGCAAAATAAAATAAAATGCGCAAATCTATGCCTAATCAAACTAAATACAGATAATCTCACCCTCAGAGATGCTTCAGTAAGTTTTTCTCAGACTGGACACCTTCCAGGCCTGGGCACAATTCTTTCCCCTGGTACAACTCTTGTTCCAGCTTAGGTGTTATCTAGGGGGTTCTCCATGATGGCTCCTCTCCCTCTCTCTTCTGTTCCACCCCTTTATATATCTTTTGCATAAGGCGGGAACCCTTTGTCTCTCTGGGTTTCCACCCCCCCTCCTGGAAAAGCACCAGGTTAAGGATGGATTCCAGTTCAGGTGACATGATCACATGTCACTGCAAGACTTCATTACTCACTTGCCAGCACACACGTATACAGGAAGACTCACAGGTAAACATAGTCATCTGCAGACAATGGTCCTTGTTAATGGGAGTCATCAAGATTCCAAACCATCATTAATGGCCCACACTTTACATAATTACAATAGGCCCTCAGAGTTATGTTTTATATTTCTAGTTTTAGATACAAGAGTGGTACATTTCTACAAATAGGATGATCACACTCAGTAGATTATGAGCTTTGTAATGATACCTTACAAGAGACCTTTTGCATGAAGCATATCCCAATTACATTATAGTCACTTATCAAATTTTTATAAAACTATCCCAGTTACATTATATTCACTTATTATCATGTTTTTATAAAACCATATAGACTGCACAACGTCACACCCTCCTCCTGAACTTACTGCCAGAGACTTGGACACTGACCATGGCGGAGGCAGTATACCTAAAATTTGTTTTTGGGCTCCCCTATGGGGCAGACACTCCTGTGTCCCCCAAAAGGGAAAGAGACCCTGATCCAGCTGTAGGCTCACAGCTCCAAGCTATGAGAGACCTTTCGCTGGCCAGCAAAATCCCCTCCCTTTCACTCAGGTTGGGTTTGCTCCCAGCTAGAGTCCTTGGGGTTTGTTCCCACCGCAGCAGTCACCAGGACCCCAACTTCCAGCTCCAGGATACATGTCTCTGTGCACCTCTTCCACTCCATTACAGCCAGGTCATGCTTCTGGGTCTTACTTGCTTTGTCTCAAGTCCAGGCTGGTGGGCAGCCTTTTCCTTTCCCAGGTCTGCCTTTTCCCAGGCAAACTGTACATCAATTTCCATTTGTCTCCCCTTGAGACCATTGCTTGATGAGCTGGGATACCACAGAGAACACCCTCCTGCCAGAACAGGCACCCCTCCACTCCTGTCTTGCTAGGTTAGACACTTCAGTCAGCTTCAGCACAGACAGAGGTTGGGCCACACCCATCTGCAGTTCACTGAAACTGAGATTTACTCAGCTCAGGGGCTTCTTAGTTAACAGAGACATTCCCAGCACCCATTGTTCAGTCTTTCTGGGCAATTTGCAACTTGTGTAGTTTTAGCTTCTTTTGATCTTCATTCTTACTTATTTTGCTTCCTTTTCTGTCCCTACTTCCCTTTCCCGAAATAAGCAAACAGAAAATAACAAACCAGTAACCACTTTGTCTGTTCTCCAGCCACCACACTTAAAACTCACTTAAAATCACTACCAGTATCTCAAAGCAATCAGCTGTGCACAGATCCTGCTCGACTACGCCACTGTGACGGGTTGGATCACAGAAACCCCCTTGGGAGCTGCCACCCG
>NW_020708766.1:0-3442 GCF_002925995.2 Terrapene triunguis
GCCCGGAAAGTTCCCCACAATAGCGGGACCATTCCCCCGCTTACATAATTGGCGTCACGAACAGGATCCTATCCACAGGGTCCACCCCATTGGTTTACTGGTTGAATTCTAGTTGCACGGTCCAGGCCTGATTGAGCATCCTACCATGGCTGGAATTGAAGAACTACGGGCCCAGTTTGCTGAACTTCAGCGCAGATTATCAGACCAAGCTGAGGCATTACAGCAAGCTAGAACAGAACAGAGAGAAGCCTTATCACTGGCTAAGGCAGTGATAGACCAACAGGCAGCAGAAGCTAAGAAACCCCCTACTATTTATGTCCCACGGGAGCGGAAGGTCACAGAGTTTGGTGGCTTCCCGACAAGACCAGGAGACATTACGGTAGAGGAGTGGGTCAAGTCTGTGAAGGCAGCTCTGCGTGTGCTAAGAGTACCCGAAGAAGATCATGTAGACTTCATAGAGGAACACCTCAAGGGCCAGGCCAAGGCCACAGTAAAGTTCATGGCAGGGGCGGACAAAAAAAATGTGGAAAAGGTATTTGAACTCCTCCTAGAAGTGTATGGGGACAAGGTACCTATTGGAACCCGACTAAAGGAGTTCTTTGAGAGAAAGCAGGAGCCCGGTGAAACTATCCGGGGATATGCATATGACCTCCAGGAGAAAATGAGCAGAGTGGAGCGGCGAGACCCTCAGCGAGTTCCAGACCCAGATACGGTTCTGAAAGAGCAGTTGGTGCTGGGGCTCCGTGACGACTCCCTCCGACGTGAAATGAAAAGGAGGTTTAAAGAAGAGCCCAGTAAGAAGTTCCATGAACTCATGCAGGCTGCCATTATGTGGTCAGAAGAAGAGGAAGTTCCTGTGGCAGAGGCGGCCAAGCCTAACCCCCATACACGAAGTGGGGGCCTAGTGAATGCAGCTGCTGGGGAAAAGGCTCTGCCCCAAACAGAGCTAACATTGGAAAGCTTAAGTGAAGCTGTCCAAAAACTGGCGGTCCAACAGGGGGAGATACTGAAAGTAATGACCGAGTTGCTGAAAGAAAAAAATCCCATTAGTATGCCAAAGTATCCAAGGGCACCAGGATCCCGAAGAGCCCCACTGAAGGACGAGCTGGGAAGATACATTTGTTACACTTGTGAAAGGCCAGGACATACTAGCCGAGAATGTCCACTGAGAAGGAGAACAGAGTCCCAGGCACTCGAAACCAATGGGGCACCAGGAGCAAGTGGTCCATCTACAGTAGAAGGCCAAGCAGTGGCAGAAGGATTCCTAGGCCTGTCCTTTGTAGAAAATCCCTCTGCATACAGTGTTGAGAGGAACGTGGGCAGTGCCAGCATATCTAGCGACTTCTGTAAGCGAGCATTTGGAGACTGTCTAACTGCTGAAGTATGTATAGCAGGGGTGAAGACCAGATGTTTGTTAGATACTGGCTCAGAAGTCACCACCATTACTGAGTCGCATTTTCAAAAATATCTGAAGGACAAGGACCTGACCATGCACAGCACACGGTTTGTACGTCTAACAGCTGTTAATGGTCTGGCAATCCCAGTGGTGGGGTGCCTTGAAGCAGACATAGAGTATATGGGCCAGACACTGCCAGGAAAATGCATCTTCATCCTGAAAGACAAAGCCTCAAAAGGGAGCCATATAGGAGAAGGAGTCCCAGGGATTCTAGGGATGAACATCATTAGTGAGCTGAAGGAGCTACTCTTACCAGGAGAAGGGACCAGGAGGATGAACTGTCACGAGCACTCTACGAAGAATGCTGTGCTGAGTAAAGTACTGGCTCGAGCGGAGAGGCAGAGTCTTTCCCTGGGCCCCACAAGGCATATGGGAAATGTTAAAGTGGGCAGAGAACGGAAGACCATTATTCCTCCTTGGAGAGGGAAGATCCTTGACGAACACAGCTGTGTACCAGGAAATGAGCTGCAGGTGATGAGGGAGAAGGGAGGACGAGTTACCTTTCTTCAAGAAAGATGTGATGGGAGACTGCCAGTTCCAGTTCAAGCGGCACGCCAAGGGCTGGTTCCTGCACATGTGGCTAACATAAGGGCGTTGCCAGAGAAGCATCAAGAAATCTTTTCTAAGAATGAGGTGACCAATTATGATGACCAGGTCAAAGGTCACCATGACAGGCTGAAGACAGCTTGGAAAGTTGCTCTCAGTACAACTAAAAAGACAGCCCAAAGTAGGAAAAGGACTTATGATAGCAAGTCCAGTGGGACTCTCATCAGATCTGGTGACTGTGTACCAGTTCGTAGCTGTAGACGCCGGAGATGTAATAAAATACAGGACCAATGGAAGCCAAATCCCCCCACTGTGGTCATCCACAACAATCCCGAACTGCCAGTGTACGCTAACCAGCCTGAACGAGGAGGTCCTGGGATAGTAGTACATAGGGACCAGTTGAAACATTGCACTCTTAGTCCAGACAGGGACCATAGGAGGCGTAGATCAGTACACCCCGAGGAGGCTGAAACCAATTGGGAAATGGTTCTAGACCCACAAACCGAATACAGAGGGGGACAGAGTGGGGCAAACCCAAACCCTAACAAGAATGGCCAGATCCTTCAAACTGACCCAGTATTACCTGAGGATAGGGAAATAGAAAATATGGGTAACGAACCACCAGTCTTAAGAAGGTCCCAGAGGGCTAATAAGGGTGTACTTCCTGTTAGACTTAGAGATAATTATGTTATTGGTTCTATGTAGTGTTTTAATAAATATTGTTATGTATGGTATTAAGAAGTAGATGTGGAATGTTAAATATGTTAAATGTTCTTTTGATAATTGCTAATGGGTTGTTGATATAAAATGACGTGGGTATATGTTGTTACTATGGGGCCCGGATGTACCGGTGTGAATATTGTGGATGTGGCAGTATTTTAGCAAGGGGGAATGTAAGGGGACTGTTGCCCCCTTACTAACATTCAGTGGGGGTGTTTTGATTGGCTTGCTCCCAGTACTAAAAGGGGAAGGGTCGATGGCAAATCAGGAGCCTGAGACTGACAGTCCCCAGGAACAATGGGAAGAGGCCAATGCTCCAGATCAGCCTGATTGACAGGGCGGGCAGGCTAATCAGAGGGTCAGGAGGCCAGGGAGGTCCCGTCCTCCGTGTGAGCTGGAATTGCCTGGGTCAGACTGAGTGGGGCCGAGCTAAGGAGAAAGCAGGGGCCCAGGCTGAGCTGGAGAGCAGAACCGTGCCAGATCCAGAGGGGCCAGAGACGCAGCCCAGGGAGAGCAGATCGTGTGCTGGGAGCAGAGACGCAGCCACAGAGCCAGGTGTGGTGAGCAAGTGGGACCAGCCAAGGGGGGACCTTGGGCAAAGGGCCCAGCACAGAAAGACACCCCCAGACAAGGGCCCTTGCAGGCCAGACCAGGAGGGGGACCTTAACCCTACGGGGGGCTGACGCTGGGAAGAAGGGTCCCACCACTCAAAGCCCGGAG
>NW_020708767.1:0-1977 GCF_002925995.2 Terrapene triunguis
GGAGTTGGGCATCTGAGTGCTAAAGACAAGCACACTTCTGTGAGCTGTTTTCAGGTAAACTTGCAGCTTTGGGGCAAGTGATTCAGACCCTGGGTCTGTGTTGGAGCAGATGGGAGAGTCTGGCTTAGCAAGACAGGGTGCTGGAGTCCTGAGCTGGCAGGGAAAACAGGAACAGAAGTAGTCTTGGTACATTAGGTGGCAGCTCCCAAGGGGGTTTCTGTGATCCAACCTGTCACAGTAGGGATCACTCATTTTCCCCACCACCCCACCAAAATGCAACCATCTCTGGGATTTGATTTGGCATTTGCTGAACAGCACAAAATAATATTGCACAATATACACTTGAAACTGCAGGGAAAATTTTAGCTAGCCATTCTGCTGCCTTCCATGCCCTTGTGAAACTGACCTAATTTAAATGTGGCTAATTGCATTATGTCTATGTCAAGGGTAGGCAACCTATGGCATGTGTGCCGAAGGTGGCACACGAGCTGATTTTCAGTGGCACTCACACTGCCCGGGTCCTGTCCACCGGTCCAGGGGGCTCTGCATTTTAATTTAATTTTAAATGAAGCTTCTTAAACATTTTAAAAACCTTATTTACTTTACATACAACAATAGTTTAGTTATATATTATAGACTTATAGAAAGAGACCTTCTAAAAATGTTAAAATGTATGACTGGCACGTGAAACCTTACATTAGAGTGAATAAATGATGACTCGGCACACCACTTCTGAAAGGTTGCTGACCCCTGGTCTATGTGATGGTGAATGAATGCTTGATGATATGTGAGTGTGTTATAAAGTTTGTATTGCCAGGAGTTTGTCTGAAATGACTGCATTACTCATGAGTGAGAGAACCCCTAGTAATTTATACTGTTTTCCCCCAAATGTGTGATAATAAAAGTATCATCACTTATTTTCTCTATGCTGCATCAGTCTTCCAGGCTTTGAATGGGTTGGGACTTGGCTATATTTGAAACCAATTTTATACTGAGGCACTGTTGCCTTCAGAGGCCACTTAGGGAGTCTAACATCATGTCTTAGATCCATAGGTGATTGAGGATATAATGAGGAACTTGATCTGTTTTGACATCAGTCTTGGTCCATTTTTCCTCCACATATAGAATCTCATCCTGCAGCCCTTACTCACATGAGTAATCTGATAAAGTTTGTGCAAGAAATTCGCTCCACCCACATAAAGCACAAGTATTCAGGCACCAATCAGTTAGGGTGTGGAGTGGCTGGGGAAGTGAAATCCACCCTTCAATCCAGGGCCAGGGTAAGGGTTGCTATGCTAGCCCCAGCTGTTGCTACTCCAGCCTATGAGCTGAAATAAAAGCCAAAGCCCCTCTGTACCAGTTGCCTAGGTTACAGGTGTGACGTTGTGCAGTCTATATGGTTTTATAAAAACATGATAATAAGTGAATATAATGTAACTGGGATAGTTTTATAAAGATTTGATAAGTGAATATAATGCAACTGGGATATACTTCGTGCAAAAGGTCTCTTGTAAGGTATCATTACAAAGCTCATAATCTACCGAGTGTGATCATCCTATTTGTAGAAATGTACCACTCTTGTATCTAAAACTAGAAATATAAAACATAACTCTGAGGGCCTATTGTAATTATGTAAAGTGTGGGCCATTAATGATAGTTTGGAATCTTGATGACTCCCATTAACCAGGACCATTGTCTGCAGATGGCTGTATTTACCTGTTAGTCTTCCTGTGTATGTGTGTGCTGGCAAGTGGGCAATGAAGTCTTAAAGTGACATGTGATCATGTCACCTGACCTGGAATCCATCTTTAACCTGGTGCTTTTCCGGGGGGGTGGAAACCCAGAGGGACAAAGGGTTTCCGCCTTATGCAAAAGATATATAAAGGGGTGGAAGAGAACAAAGGGGGAGAGGAGCCATCATGAAGAATCCCCTAGCTATCACCTGAGCTGCAACAAGAGCTGTACCAGGGGAAAGAA
>NW_020708768.1:0-6061 GCF_002925995.2 Terrapene triunguis
GGGAAGGGTCAATTTCTCCTTGTTTTAAGATCCAAGGGGTTTGGATCTGTATTCACCAGGGAATTGGTGAAAGGTTTCTCAAAGCTTCCCAGGGAAGGGAATGGTGGCAGTGGACCAGATCTAAGCTGGTAGTTAAGCTTAGAAGTCCTCATGCAGGCCCCCACACTTGTACCCTAAAGTTCAAAGTGAGGATACAGCCTTGACATGGTGGCATAGCGGTGGAGATCATTTTAAACCCAAAAGCCAGTAAGATTTTTTTTCCCTTCTAGCTGCTTGGAAAGCAGAGCTGAAGGTAGATGGCTATCTTATCTCTCCTTGCCTGAAGGCAGAGGTGTTAAGTTTTTTTTTAACAAGGGCCTTTGTTAAGAGAAGGGTTCAATTAATGAGCAAACGACTGGTAAAAGGAATTTACAAGCTGAATTGGTTTTTTTTCTTTTTACATCCTCGGGAGTAGCTAGTTAGTAAGTCTCTGTTAACTCAGCAGCAGCCTGAGCTAAGTGCATCCCAGTTTCAGTCAACTGCAGAGGGGTGTGACCCAGCACAAGAAAACAGGAAAATGACTACAAAAGAAGAAAAAGCCAAAGAGGAGGCCCACAAGAGAGCTATGGAGCTGAGAGAAAGAGAAGAGAAAGCCAAAGAGGAGGCCCACAAGAGAGAGATGGAGCTAAAAGAAAGAGAAGAGAAAGCCAAAGAGGAGGCCCACAAGAGAACTATGGAGCTAGAGAAAGCCAAAGAGGAGGCCCACAAGAGAGAGATGGAGCTGGAAAAAGCCAAAGAGGAGGCGAGAGAAAAAGAAAGGAAGCATGAACTGGAAGTAGCAAGGGCTAGGCAGGATGCACCAGCCCATCCTAGCAACTCCTCTCCAGGTACCACTTCCCATCCCAGAAAATTCCCCACCTACAAGGCAGGCGATGATACTGAGGCCTTCTTAGAAAATTTTGAAAGGGCCTGCCTTGGATACAGCATCACTCCAAACCAGTACGTGGTAGAGCTGAGGCCGCAGCTCAGTGGACCCTTAGCAGAGGTGGCGGCTGAAATGCCTAAGGAACGCATGAACAGTTACGAACTTTTTAAAAACAAGGCCAGACTCAGAATGGGGCTAACACCCGAGCATGCCCGTCGGCGGTTCAGAGCCCTAAGGTGGAAACCAGATGTGTCATTTACCCGGCATGCCTACCACATTGACAAAAATTGTGATGCCTGGGTATCAGGAGCAAATGTTCAATCTCTGGAAGATCTGGTTTCCCTAGTAAAAATGGAGCAGTTTTTAGAGGGTGTTCCTGAGGAAATAGAAAGGTTCATCCTAGATAGAAAGCCCAAAACTGTAACCGAGGCGGGGGAGATTGGAGCCAAATGGGTGGAGGTGGCAGAAAAGAAAAAAACTAGTAGCAGTTGGAGCGAATATCAGAAGGGGCAAGCTGAAACAAAACCTTACCACCGGGGACAACCCAGGGCCCCACCCACATCCCAAGGGAAACCCCAGACGCCTTCTCACCCCACCACACCAGTCTCCATCAACCAACATTGCCCCGGTGATACCTTAGCAGGGCGATGTTTTAAATGTAATGAACTGGGGCATATAAAGGCTCACTGCCCCAAGAACCCCAACCGATTACAGTTCATTACACCACACTCACACCAAAGATCCCCAGACCCAGATGCCTCTCTCATACCCTCGGAGCGAAGGGAAACCTTGAGAGTGGGCGTAAAGAAGGTTATCGCTTGGAGAGATACTGGGGCACAAGTGTCAACTATCCACCAATCCCTAGTGGACCCCAAACTCATCAACCCGGAGGCTACAGTGACAATTCAACCCTTCGTGTCACAGTCTGTAACCTTGCCTACAGCCAAGTTGCATGTCCAGTACAAGGGCTGGTCAGGAATGTGGACTTTTGCAGTCTATGACAATTATCCCATCCCCATGCTGCTGGGGGAAGACTTGGCCAACCATGTAAAGCTAGCCAAGAGGGTGGGAATAGTCACCCGCAGCCAGGCTAAGCAAGCTTTCACCCCCATCCCTGTTCCTGAGCCGTCCACCAGGGGCCCGTCTGTGTTACCAGAGACCCAAGCAAAGGTGGTGGAACCGGATCCCCTGCCAACGACTGCAACAGCTGTAGTGGATCCAATCCCAGAGACCCAGCCAAAGCCAGTCCCAGAACCGGAACTGGCAACGCAACCAGCACCAGAACCATTGCCAGCACTGAGTCCAGCGCTTGCAAACCCGTCTACAACTCCAATGCCAGAGGGCACCAGCGAGCCTGAACTGGCGGAAGCAGCAGATAACCCTACCCAAGAGGCTCAGCCAGAGCCTGAAATACCACCTAGTGCACCAGCGGACAGCGGTTCACAGTCAATAGAAACAGCTCCAGCACCTGCATCGCTTCCAGAGGGACCAAGCCCCAGTCCACAGTCCAAGGAGGAACGGATGTCTCCAGCATCAAGGGAACAGTTCCAGGCCGAGCAGGAAGCAGATGACAGCCTTCAGAAAGCTTGGGCGGCAGCACGGAGCACCCCACCGCCTCTCAGCTCTTCTAACCGATCCCGGTTTGTTGTAGAACAAGGACTTTTATACAAGGAGACTCTTTCTGGTGGGCACCAGGAAGACTGGCATCCTCAAAGACAGTTGGTAGTTCCCACTAAGTATCGGGTAAAGCTCTTGAGCTTAGCCCATGATCATCCCAGTGGCTATTCTGGGCTGAACAGAACCAAAGACCAGTTGGGGAAGTCCTTCCACTGGGAGGGAATGGGCAAGGATGTTGCTAATTATGTCCGGTCTTGTGAGGTGTGCCAATGAGTGGGAAATCCCCAAGACCAGGTTAAAGCCCCTCTCCAGCCACTACCCATAATTGAGGTCCCATTTCAGCGAGTAGCTGTGGATATTCTGGGTACTTTCCCAAAGAAGACACCCAGAGGAAAGCAGTACGTACTGACTTTCATGGATTTTGCTACCCGATGGCCGGAAGCAGTACCCTTAAGCAACACCAGGGCTAAAAGTGTGTGCCAGGCATTAGCAGACATTTTTGCCAGGGTAAAATGTTGGTAAAATGTAGGTTGGCCCTCCGACATCCTTACAGATTTGAGAGCTAATTTCCTGTCAGGGACCATGAAAAACCTGTGGGAAACTCATGGGGTGAATCACTTGGTTGCCACCCCTCATCACCATCAAACCAATGGCCTGGTGGAGAGGTTTAATGGAACTTTGGGGGCCATGATACGTAAATTCGTAAATGAACACTCCAGTGATTGGGACCTAGTGTTGCAGCAGTTGCTTTTTGCCTACAGGGCTGTACCACATCCCAGTTTAGGGTTTCCACCATTTGAACTTGTGTATGGCCGCGAGGTTAAGGGGCCATTACAGTTGGTGAAGCAGCAATGGGAGGGGTTTACGCCTTCTCCAGGAACTAACATTCCAGACTTTGTAAGTAACCTACAAAGCACCCTCCGACACTCTTTAGCCCTTGCTAAAGAAAACCTAAAGGATGCTCAGGAAGAGCAAAAGGCCTGGTATGATAAACATTCCAGAGAACGGTCCTTCAAAGTAGGAGACCAAGTCATGGTCTTAAAGGCGCTCCAGGCCCATAAAATGGAAGCATCGTGGGAAGGACCATTCACGGTCCAGGAGCGCTTAGGAGCTGTTAACTATCTCATAGCCTCCCCCACCTCCAACATAAAGCCTAAGGTATACCATGTTAATTCTCTTAAGCCCTTTTATTCCAGAGAATTAAACGTTTGCCAGTTTACAGCCCAGGAAACAGATGACGCGGAGTGGCCTGAAGGTGTCTACTACGAAGGAAAAAAGGATGGTGGCATGGAAGAGGTGAACCTCTCCACGACCCTTGGACGTCTGCAGCGACAGCAGATCAAGGAGCTGTGCACAAGCTTTGCACCGATTTTCTCAGCCACTCCAGGACGGACCGAACGGGCATACCACTCCATTGACACAGGTAATGCTCACCCAATTAGAACCCCACCCTACCGGGACTCACCTCATGCCCAAATTGCTATACAAAGGGAGATCCAGGACATGCTACAGATGGGTATAATCTGCCCCTCTAATAGTGCATGGGCATCTCCAGTGGTTCTAGTTCCCAAACCAGATGGGGAAATATGCTTTTGCGTGGATTACCATAAGCTAAATGCTGTAACTCGTCCTGACAACTATCCAATGCCACGCACAGATGAGCTATTGGAAAAATTGGGACATGCACAATTCATCTCTACTTTAGACTTAACAAAAGGGTACTGGAAAGTACCACTAGATGAACCCGCTAAGGAAAGGTCAGCCTTCGTCACCCAGGCAGGGGTGTATGAATTCAATGTACTCCTTTTCGGGTTGCAAAATGCACCCGCCACCTTCCAAAGACTTGCAGATGGTCTCCTAGCGGGATTGGGAGAATCTGCAGTTGCCTACCTCGATGATGTGGCCATTTTTTCTGATTCATGGACAGAACACCTGGAGCACCTGGAAAAAGTCTTCGAGCGCATCCGGCAGGCAGGACTAACTGTTAAGGCTAAAAAGTGTCAAATAGGCCAAAACAGAGTGACTTACCTGGGGCACCAGGTCGGTCAAGGAACTATAAATCCCCTACAGGCCAAAGTGGATGCTATCCAAAAGTGGCCGGTTCCAAAGTCAAAGAAACAAGTCCAATCCTTCTTAGGCTTGGCCAGATATTATAGGCGATTTGTACCACACTACAGCCAAATCGCCACCCCGCTGACAGACCTAACCAGAAAGAAACAGCCAAATGCAGTTCAGTGGACTGACGAGTGTCAAAAGGCCTTTAACCAGCTTAAGGCGACGCTCATGTCTGACCCTGTGCTAAGGGCCCCAGACTTTGACAAACCGTTCCTAGTAACCACAGATGCGTCCGAGCGGGGCGTGGGAGCAGTTTTAATGCAGGAAGGACCGGATCAAGAATTCCATCCTGTCGTGTTTCTCAGCAAGAAACTGTCTGAGAGGGAAAGCCACTGGTCAATCAGTGAAAAGGAATGCTACGCCATTATGTACGCGCTGGAAAAGCTACGCCCATATGTTTGGGGACGGCGTTTCCAACTACAAACAGACCATGCTGCGCTACAGTGGCTTCATACCACCAAGGGGAATAACAAAAAACTTCTTCAGTGGAGTTTAGCTCTCCAAGATTTTGATTTTGAAATACAACACATTTCGGGAGCTTCTAACAAAGTGGCTGATGCACTCTCCCGGGAAAGTTTCCCAGAGTTAACTGGTTAACAATTGTTCTTGGACTGGAACATATTGTTAGTTTTTTTTATAATCAGTAGTATGTCTAAAGGTACATGTGTCTTATTAACTCTGTTTTCTCCTAGAGCTCCAGGAAGAAATCACAGCCAGTGTGGAACCGGACGTCAAACACTATCTGTGATTTGGGGGACGTGTCATAACTATAAAGGGAAGGGTAACAGCTCTCCTGTGTACAGTACTATAAAACCCCTCCTGGCCAGAGACTCCAAAATCCTTTTACCTGTAAAGGGTTAAGAAGCTCGGGTAACCTGGCTGACACCTGACCCAAAGGACCAATAAGGGGACAAGATACTTTCAAATCTTGGGGTGGGGGGGAAGGCTTTTGGTTGTGCTCTTTGTTTTAAGTGGTTGTTCGCTCTTGGGACTGAGAGGGACCAGACATCAATCCAGGTTCTCCCCATCTTTCTAAACAAGTCTCTCATATTTCAAACTTGTAAGTAAAAAGCCAGGCCAGGCGTCTTAGTTTTACTTTGTTTTCTCAACTTGTAAATGTACCTTTTACTAGAGTGTTTATCTTTGTTTGCTGTACTTTGAACCTGAGACTAGAGGGGAGTCCTCTGAGCTCTTTAAGTTTGATTACCCTGTAAGGTTATTTTCCATACTGATTTTACAGAGATGATTTTTACCTTTTTCTTTAATTAAAAGCCTTCTTTTTAAGAACCTGATTGATTTTTCCTTGTTTTTAGATCCAAGGGAGTTGGATCTGTATTCGCCAGGAGTTGGTGAAAGGAAGGAGGAGGGAAGGGTCAATTTCTCCTTGTTTTAAGATCCAAGGGGTTTGGATCTGTATTCACCAGG
>NW_020708769.1:0-5479 GCF_002925995.2 Terrapene triunguis
GGGGGGGGGGGCTTTCCAGTGTCCAGAAGGAGCACGCAAGGGAGTTACAAAAGATTATACGGCAACTATCATGTGTCGTTGTCTCGGTCGCTCATATTGAGGACCTTCTAAGGGAGATAGATCGCCAGTGCCCCTGGTATCCGGACTGCGGGTCGTTACGGCTTCTTGATTGGATACGGATTGGGACCACCTTGTATAGTGAACCCCGTGCCCCGGTCCAGCACCTGCTGCTCTGGCAGCGTTGTAAGGAGGCGCTGGAGGGGGTCGGCCCCGACGGCCCCAAGCCGGTTTCCCTTTTGCCCCCAGGTGATGGGCCGCCCCCCTCCTACCCGCAGCTGACCCTCCCTGCGCCGCCGCCCGCGGCGGCGCCCCCCTGCCCACCGGTCGGGCGGGGGGGCGCTGTCGCCGCGGCGGTGCGGCGAGCGCGCGAGGCCGGTCTCTTGACTGACGAGGAATCCAGCTGTGGGTTCGAGGCGTTTCCCGTCTCTTGGCGGGATGATGGAAATGGGGGGCAGATCGTGGACTGGGAGGCTCTCCCCTACTCGGTTCTGCGCGAGCTCCGCAAGGCGGTTCGTGAGACCGGGGTGCGGTCCACTTTCACCCTGGGGATCTTGGAAGGTGTGTCAAACGGTTATCACTTGCTCCCCCAAGATTGGAAAGACATGTGTCGCATGGTGCTGTCTCCCGCGCAATATGTTGTGTGGGATAGCGAGTATCAGCGAGAGGCGCTTGCGGCGGCAGCACAGGGTGGGGGGGCCTATCTCGCTGAGCAGTTATATGGTGCGGGGCAGTTTTCGGGCATCCCCGAGCAGGCGGTGGGCACGCCCCGGGCAGCTTATCCCATCATTGGCCAGTGTGTCCGTCGGGCGTTTCGCAGGGTCCCCGCTGCGGGCGAGTCCTCTAAGTCCTTCGCGGTTACTCGGCAAGGTGCCGCCGAACCGTTCCACCAGTTTATTGACCGCCTCCAAGAGGCAGTCCAGAGGCAGATTGATAACCTGGAGGCCCAGACTGAACTAATGCAAAAATTGGCTTACGAAAATGCCAATGCAGATTGCCGCCGTGCCATGCAGGCAGTGGTCGGGCGCCCAGGGTATACCCTGGCAGAATTGCTGCAGGCGTGTGCGGACGTAGGCACCCAAACCCATCAAATGGCCCTACTGGGAGCTGCCCTGCACAAGGGGCAGAAGCCTCAGGGGAACTGCTTTAACTGCCAAAAGCCCGGGCATTTTCGGCGGGAGTGCCGGGCCCCTGGGGGGGGGGCGTGTAAAAACAAACCCAAACCCCAAACAGACCAGAGGCCCCGCACGCTGTGTCCAAAATGCAAAAAGGGCTACCATTGGGCTGCGCAGTGTCGCTCAGCCGGGGGTGACAACCGGGCTTTAACTGCCAGCCAGGACAACCCCCCGGGAAACTAGTAGTCGGGCCTGCGACCAGCCGGAGGCCCAAGGCCGTGCCCCTCTCCGTGCACGACGTCCCCGCCGCCACAAGGGGCAGTGCGGGGATTGACCTTGTTAATCAGGAAAATATGGATATAACTCTCCCCGGGGAGGTCCTCCTCATGCCGTCCCAGATCCAGGGCCCGCTGCCGGAGGGCATGGTGGGCCTTGTCCTACCCCGCTCGTCCGCCAGCAAGCAGGGCCTGTTTGTGGTGCCTGGGGTGGTGGATTCGGACTATGGTGGAATTATCCATGTTCAACTGTGGAGTCATCTCCCGAAACAGCTGTTTCAGGGAGATGCCTGGGCGCAACTCATACTTGTGCCCTACTCCCTTCCGGCAGGGGGAAGAAACGTTCCCCGAACCGGAGGCTTCGGGTCCACTGGCCAGCGCACTGTTCACCCGCAAGTGGCAGCGGTTGTTAAAGATATTGGATCACCCCAACCCAAACGCATTTATTGCCTCAACGATCAGCCGTTCGAGGGTGTTATCGACTCTGGGGCAGACGTCACCGTCATCGCCGCCGCGCAGTGGCCCGCCCATTGGCCCACGGAGCAGGCTCCGGCTGTTTGGGGTGTGGGCGGGGCGCAGGACTCGCAACGGAGTGCCCGATGGTTGGAGGTTAGGGCGCCCCAGGGCACCCGCCGCGCCCGTATCCGGCCTATCATTCTCCCCGTCCACCTCAACCTGTGGGGCCGTGATTTATTAACACAGTTCACTGCCACCATCCATATTGATGATTAGGCGTACGGCCCTCCCCCTCCGTTGGCTTACTGACGAGCCTGTATGGGTTGCGCAGTGGCCGCTTCCTCTGGAAAAGCTGGAGGCCCTCCAGCACTTGGTCAGTGACCAGCTACGGGCAGGGCATTTGGAGGAGTCCACTAGCCCCTTTAATACCCCCGTGTTTGTAATTAAAAAGAAATCTGGCAAGTGGCGCCTCCTGCAGGATCTTCGCGCCATTAACAAAATTATACAGCCTATGGGTCCCCTGCAGTGTGGTACCCCCAATCCCAACCTTATCCCCTGTGATTACCGATTATTTGTAATAGATTTAAAAGATTGTTTTTTTACCATCCCCCTACACCCTGAGGACCGGGCGCGTTTTGCCTTTACCGTTCCGGTCTTAAATTATTCCCAGCCCACTCCACGCTATCAGTGGAATGTGCTCCCTCAGGGCATGTTGAACAGCCCCACCTTGTGTCAATATTTTGTTGCGCAAGCCTTACGGCCGTTTCGCGCAGCACACCCAGATGCTTTAATCTATCACTATATGGATGACATTCTGGTGGCTCACCCCATACTTCCTGATAACTGGCTGGACGAACTGCGCCACCAGCTTGCAATGTTTGGTTTAGTTATTGCGCCGGACAAGGTCCAGCGTCAGCCGCCCTTTTTGTATCTCGGTCACCGTATGCTCCAGTCATATGCCCGCCCAGTTTGTCCCGAGCTGGTGTTGCCCGACCCTCTTACGTTCGTACAGCTTCAACAGTTGTTAGGGTCCCTCAATTGGATTCGCCCTTTTTGCCCTCTGACTACCTCCATGCTATCCCCTCTTTTTTCTGGCCTTCGGCAGGGCCGCCTCCCCGGGGATATCATTTCCATTTCCCAGGAACAGCGCCAGGCGGTCGCCCTCATTAACCGGACCCTGGCCCAAGTGTGGGTCGACCGCCGAGATAGGGAACAGCCCCTTTTTGCCATTTTGCTTCCCACACTTTCACAACCGACAGCTGTCCTCGCCCAGGAGGGGGCGGCAGCACGTCTCCGTCTAATTGAATGGATTTATTTGACCCACTCCCCTCCGCATACTATTCAGACATTCCCTCAACAGGCCGCCGAGCTGATTTTCAAAGTGCGGGAGCGGTCCCGCACCCTCTTGGGTTGCGACCCCGCTGCCATTATTGTCCCCATCCCGGCTAAAGACTGGGAACGCGCTGTCTCTTGCAGTGCCACCCTCCAGTTGTCTCTTGCCGACTATGTCGGGGAAATTAAATATCACATTCCCCCTGACCCCCGTCTCTCGCTCTTGCAACAACGTTGCCTCAACCTCCGATCGTCTTTGTCCACCGTCCCCATTGAGGATGCACTTACCCTCTTTACGGACGGCGGCCCAACGTGAGGTGCGGTCAGCTGGCAGGAGCAGGGCACTTGGCAAGTCCGCTTTACCCTACCTCAGCATTCTCCCCAGCGTGCAGAGCTGGCCGCTGTCATCCTGGCCTGCCGATGCTTCCAGGATGACCCTTTTAATCTTATTACTGATAGTCTTTATGTTACTAATGTTCTCAAGTCTCTTCCAGGTTCCTATGTGTCGCCCTCCTGTGATGACAATCTGTTGGCCCTTTTTCTCACTCTGCAACAGCTCCTTTCCTCCCGCTCTAGCCCACTGTTTGTGGCACATATTCGCAGTCACACCACACTACCGGGCCTATTGACAGAGGGTAACGCGGTGGCCGACCAGGCGGTCAAATCGGTGGCCTCGATTTTTTCCTCCCCAATCGAAAGCCACGCCTTTTTCCATCAGTCCGCCAAGGCCCTTGCCAAGCAGTTCACTCTCCCATTGCATCAGGCGCAGGCCATTGTTCGCCAGTGTGACCTTTGCGCTTCTCTCTCCAATAGCCCGGAGGTGGGGGTTAACCCTCGCGGCACTTCGGCCAATCAGCTTTGGCAAATGGATGTTACACACTTTCCTCCTTTTGCCCCCTGGCAGTATCTTCACGTGTGTGTAGATACCTTTTCCCATTATGTGTGGGTCACCCCCCAGAAGGGTGAGGCCTCTCGTCATGTTATTAATCACATGATTCGCGCCATGGCAATCATGGGTCACCTGTCCCATCTTAAGACCAACAACGGCCCCGCCTACTGTAGCTCGGCCTTTGCCTCCTTCTGTACCACGTGGGACGTTGTCCACACGTTTGGTATCCCGTATAACCCCACAGGCCAGGCCATTGTGGAACGGGCCAACCGTGCGCTCAAACAGGCCCTGGCCCGCCAAAAACAAAAAGGGGGGATTCCAGTAGGCCTTCCTCCCCGCCAGGAATGGCTGGCTGCAGTGCTCTTTACCCTGAATCATTTGAATTTGACTGACAATTACTCTGCGGCAGAACGTCATTTCCGCAGCCACCAGGCCTTGCCCCGCCCCCTTGTCAAATATCGCAGGGCCCCGGACCCTCAGTGGCATGGCCCAGCGCCCCTTATAACGTGGGGACGGGGTCATGCTGCCGTTTCTCTTCCTACAGGTCCGTTGTGGGTCCCGGCACGTAACGTCCGCCCGTGGCACGGCGATGGCCTGGCACCAGGGACTGTCGAACCCCATTCCGCAGTTCAATCTCCCAGGCCATTGGGCTCCTTAATGAGGAGCAACAGGAATTACGACACGCTATCCTGGATAACCGAGCCGCTATCGATTACTTACTCCTGCAGCAACATCTGGGGTGTGAAACTGTAAAGGAAATGTGTTGTTTCAATCTTACTGATAATGGTAACCGCATACAACAGCAGATTGATATGCTGAAGCGTTATGCTCAAGCCATCCGCCAGGACGTTTCCCCTCCTTGGTGGGATTACATCTGGTCATGGCTACCCTCAGGGTGGATAAAAACCCTCTTACAGTATGGGGTCTTGGTTTTGGTCCTTGGCGTTTCACTTTGCTGCTTTGTTCAGTGTATACCCAGTCTGGTGGCATTGTGCATGCGACCCTGGGAGGGTGCTCCGTCTAAACACCGCATATAAATTAGAAAAGGGGGGGGATGTAGGGACGCATAGCTCCCGAATCGTCAGCCCACGGGTGCGGCACACTGTGCCCGTGGCTACGAGACCGGAGCGGCCTTCACCCCAGCGTCTGTGTTTGGGAAACTTATTGGCTGACCTGATTTTCACCCTCGCTGCTTGCTTTCACGTGCACAAGATATGGGTTTGTTATCTCATGTTGTTGTACACTGTACACTCCTCCTATGCGCAATAATTCAACCACTTAGAAGTGTTGTAAACAGGGAAGTAGAAAGAATAAAAACCCCAGGAAAAATTCCCTGGGAGGCTTTTTGGCTACCA
>NW_020708770.1:0-800 GCF_002925995.2 Terrapene triunguis
CCATTTGAAGTCCGCCTCGAGCCCCTCAGGCGGTAACAGTTTTTGGCGTCCCTGGGTGGGCTCGAGGCTGAAATTTAGCCTTGCCCGGATCCCTCCTGGTGGCTGACAGATTACAGCGACGACCGACGCCCAGCGCGCACCGGTGACTTCATCGGGGGCCTCGGCAGAGACGTGGTTTGCTCGACCCCGGAGGGCACAACGGTGCAACGCACACAGACAGTGGAGAAGCAGCTGCGGGCGATGGTGGGGAACCGTTCCCGTGGAGAGGGCGACTGTGCAGAACCGGACCCTTGGATAAGGTAGGAACAGTCCAGTGGGGACTTTATCTGTTTTGACCTGGGGATGCCCAGTGTCTGCCTGTTTTGACCTGGGGACGCCCAGAGTCTCCCTCAGTATGGGGCAGGGACAGAGTACAGCCGGCAGGGTACAGTGTACACCCTTAGAATGCATTCTGGTGAACTGGAAAGTGTTTGGATCTGATCAGCTGATTAAAAGTAAATGGAAAAGGTTCTGTACAGTTGATTG
Organism: Terrapene triunguis; assembly: GCF_002925995.2. Lineage (NCBI taxonomy): Eukaryota > Metazoa > Chordata > Testudines > Emydidae > Terrapene > Terrapene triunguis. Next base: position 526 of record NW_020708770.1, read on the forward strand.
GCCTCAGTATCAGCTGGAGTGCCAAGAAAGGTGGCCACCGGAAGGATCACTTAATTACAACATGATCCTTCAATTGCTTTTGTTTTGTCAGAGAACAGGTAAATGGAATGAACATCTCTATGCGTATACGTTTATGGTGTTAAGAAATAGGACTGATATTTTGTTCAAGTGCCATTTGACTCCGACAGGCTCGGTAGTATTGGCTGCTAAACCCCAGAACCCTCCCACTGTTGTAATGCCAGAATCGGTGTCCCCTTCGGCTCCTTCACCCCCAC
>NW_020708770.1:900-4451 GCF_002925995.2 Terrapene triunguis
CCCCCCCCCCCCCCCGTGGGATTGTATCTGTTGATTACTGAGAGTGTGGTAGCCCGTCCAGGAGCACGGGATCTTGTGACAGTGTATCTCATGTTGCTTTTAACATCTGGCTGCTTTCAAGGCAAAGGCAGGAGAATTCTCAATGAATCCAAGCAAGTTCATTTCTGTCTTTGAAGGGTGTCTAGCAAGTTATAAGTCTGACTGGGATGATTGTAATATACTTATGAGAACCCTGTTGTCTGAAGTGGAGCGGAATCAGGTTATAGCTAAGGCTAGGGAGGAGGCACAGAAAAGGCATGATGGGGATAGAGATGGCAAGCCGTTGCCGGATGTCGCTGTCCCCCTAGGGGACCCCCACTGGAATCCGAATGAGGAGGGGGATCTGAGGCTGCTTAACTCCTATAAGGAACTGCTTATGCATGGTCTCCGACACTCAGCTGTCAGGCATAACAATTGGGCTAAGCCTTATGAACTAACCCAGGACTCAAAAGAAAGTCCAGGGGCTTTCCTGCAGCGTATTCGGGATACCATCAGGCAAACTACTAGTGCAAACCCAGATGATCAGGCAACTGAGGCAATTATAAAGGGTATCTTCACCAGCCGTGCGGCCCCTGATATTAAAAGGAAATTGCAGAAGAAGGAGGATTTAATGGGAATGTCTATGGCTCAGATTTTGGAGACTGCAAATAGGGCTTATAGCCTTAGAGAGGGAGAGAAGGAAAAAAGGCAAGTGAAAATGATGGTAGCGGCGGTGCAGGTCGGCGGCAAAGTAAGGCCACAGAAAGGTGGAAGGGGCCGGGGAATGAGAGGCCGTGGATGTGGACGCCCTGGTCCCCAGGAAAGGCGCCTGGGTCGCAACCAGTGTGCCATATGCCGTAAGGAGGGACACTGGAAAAATAAATGCCCTGAAAGGGAAGGTACCCCTATGATGGCAATAAGTATGTGTTAATGGTTGGAGAAAAGGTGTATGAGTGAAGAGTGGAAGGTTCCTTTGGAAGTTAGAAGAAGCCGAGAAAGGGAGAAGAGGAAAAAGCAAAGAATGAGTTAACAGAGGAAAATACAGCTAGCAAGCTCAGTCAAGCTGGCCTCAGTCCAAGGTCAGTGTTCACAGCCAAGACTTTGCTGACAACCAAGAGGAAGGGGGGCTGAATGTGCCCAAGCAACTGAGATCAGCAAAATACTGCAAGGCATAATGAGGACAACAGAAGGGTTAAAAGGCAGTTTTGTTGAACAGTATTGGCTCAAGGATTTAAAAATTCCCCCACTCTGTCCCGACAGGCTTTGGCCAGAGACTTGGAGGAGTGGGATAATTCAGACAAAGCCCTCTTGTTGCAATATGTAGATGACTTGCTAATTGCTGCTGTGGGTCTAATCCCTTGTCTCAGAGCTACTGTGAGTCTCCTAAACTTTATTGGACTGCGAGGATACAGGGTATCTCAAAGCAAAGCCCAAATTGCTCTTTTAGAGGTTTAATATCTGGGATTTCACAGCAGGCAGGGAGAGAGACAGCTCTCAGGAAAAGGAGGGATGGTTTTATTCCACAGAGGGAAAAATCCTCCTGCCCAAGGGCTTGATTCAACCAGTGTTGCAGGAACTGCATCAAACCACACACGCAGGCAAAGAGACTCTTATCCAGCTCATGAATAAATATTTTCTAACCTCTGGACTTAAACCCCTAGCATCACAGGTACAAGCTGAATGTTTAATCTGCCAAAAGAATAACCCTCGACCAGGAGTAGCAGTGCCTCCAGCCACCCTGGAACCTACCCCAGGCCCAGGATTGGTGTGGCAAATAGACTTTATTGAGCTTCCCAGGACCCAAGGGTACAGGTACCTCCTCGTCTTAGTGGATCGATTCAGCGGATGGCCTGAAGCCTTCCCATGTCGTAACAACACTGCCAAGACAGTGGCTCTTAAGTTTGTCAAGGAAATCATTCCTCGCTTCGGCCTTCCTCAGTGGATGGAATCTGATAATGGAACACACTTCACATCTCAAATTGTTCAAAAAATATCAAGTGCTCTGCATTCGTGCTCTCCCTAAGGGTAGGATAGGGCTTAGTCCCTTCGAGATTATGTTTGGAAGAGCATGGCCTATGAATGGTACCCCAGTTCTGGCAGGGGAATGGGAAGTGGGGTATGGGTTTTTGTCTCAGTACATGTGCCCTCTGTCTGCTGTTCTTTCTTTTCTTTACAGGTACACCAAAGATTCACAGCCTCTTCTGCTGGATACTCGGGTTCACTCCTTGCAGCCTGATGACTCCGTTCTCGTGCGGACCTGGAAGGACGAGCCTCTCCAAGAGAAGTGGAAGGGACACCACACCGTCCTGCTTGTCACCCATACAGCGGCAAAGGTCGAAGGACACAAGAACTGGATTCATCACTCTCGATTGAAAGCAGTGCCCGCTCCTAAACAGTGGACTGTCCAGCCTGCGGAGAAGACGGCTAACGACGATTTGGGACTTAAGCTGCTATTCAAAAGACAGTAAGGGTCACTGGGAATGCGTTGTGATCTTTCTGAACAGTCACAGCATACTCCCCGCGAAAACCCTGAGCATTGGTTTTATTTTCTCACAGAAGGCCGACCTGGCCTATGTATTTGGTCTTGTTATTTTTTGACTTGTTTAGTGTCAATTATTCTTGTCTTTTGGGTATTTGGGTTGTGGTAATTACCATATAGGTTTAGGTTTAGGGTCTCTCACAGCATTTCTTTTTATCACAGAGGCAATTCTTCTGTTTCCTACTGTTTCACCCACATCGCATGCAGGATGGGGAGCCATCCCTGCAGATATGGCTACCAACACATACGAGGCCCTGAAAATTGCCTTTGCCCGTGAGTTCAATCTCTCCAACTGTTGGATATGTGCCCAGACTCCCCATCATTCAGCGGGAATGCCCTGGAGAGTAGTACCCCAAAATTGGTCAGACTATTGTCAAAGGTGGATGGTTACTAGCAGTAGCACCTCTGACAATTTAAGTTTGCCTATGATACCCTAGCCATAGAGAGAAGCATAAGTTCTGAGCTGTACCAGCTTCGACTGCTGGCTTTACAGAACTGACAGGCCCTAGATTATGTGTTAGCCTCACGAGGCGGGGTCTGTGCCCTTATTGGAGAAGAGTGTTGTACCTATGTCCCAGAGTTTTTACAGAACCTTAACAAGCACATCTTGTCAGCTGAACGGGCCTTTAACCAGTGGAAGGCCCAGGAAGGGGAACCCACTATTTTGGATTCCCTTTGGGGTTGGCTACCTGGTTTAGGGGAACTAGGGGATGTAGGGGGAAGCATTGTTCGCATCTTGCTCACAGGTGTGGTAATATGTTTTGTTCTTGTTCTTTTGCTCATTTGCTGTAAAGTGCTCATAGGTAAGGTTTGTACCTCCCATACCCCAGAGGTTCCTTTATACCCTCTCATTGATAATCCTGATTGTATGGAGCTTAATCACATTTTGTCTTTAGAGTATGAGAAAACTCTGACAAAGGTTTGTTGAGTGTTCTCAAAGGAGGGATTGTTGGGGGCCACTGGGCATAGCTACCAGGTAACTCGGGAGAGTGGA
>NW_020708771.1:0-1083 GCF_002925995.2 Terrapene triunguis
TGTGACGTTATTGATATAATCTGGGACCATATAGATCATTGTTGCAACCAAGGTCCTGTAGTGGCACCCAAATCTTGTATAAAGGGGGTCAAATGGGGTGTCTAAGACAAGGTTATGGTTTACTGGTTATGATTATGCTGTCTATATGTGTGTATCAGTTTTGTAGTTGAAGTTAGGAATATTGGCTCTATACTGTCTGTATTTCAAATTTATGCTATGCTGCTGGGTGACATCCCAGACAAGCTGGTGTTAGCTCTGCCTAGCCTGCTTGATGGCCCATTAAGGACCATCAGCTATACAATGGACCCATTGAAAGAAGGCAAATATGCCTTGAGACTCAGCAAAGTATGCAGGGACTGGCCCATGTGACTCCAGGCTCCATTTTGCTGTAATTTTCCACAGTAAGAACAAAGAGGTGTTCTTACACCTGGAAAAGACTATATAAGGCTGATGCCTCATCTCCATCTGGTCTTCAATCCTGCTTCATACCTCTGGAGGAACTTTGCTACAAGCTGAAGCTTTGAACAAAGGACTGAGGACCCATCCCAGCGGGGGATGTATTCCAGAGACTTGATTTGAACCTGCAGTTCATTCTATCGCTGCTGCAAGCCTGAACCAAGAACTTTGCCATTACTGTATGTAATTGATTCCATTTAACCAATTCTAGCTCTCATCTCTATCTTTTTCCTTTTATGAATAAACCTTTAGATTTTAGATTCTAAAGGATTGGCAACAGCGTGATTTGTGGGTAAGATCTGATTTGTATATTGACCTGGGTCTGGGGCTTGGTCCTTTGGGATCAGGAGAACCTTTTTCTTTTACTGGGGTCTTGGTTTTCATAACCATTTGTCCCCATAACGAGTGGTACTGGTGGTGATACTGGGAAACTGGAGTGCCTAAGGAGATTGCTTGTGAGACTTGCGGTTAGCCAGTGGGGTGAGACCGAAGTACTCTTAGTCTGGCTGGTTTGGTTTGCCTTAGAGGTGGAAAAACCCCCAGCCTTGGGCTGTAACTGCCCTGTTTGAGCAATTTGTCCTGAGTTGGCACTCTCAGTTGGGTTCCGCCAGAACCACATCGTCACAG
>NW_020708772.1:0-4431 GCF_002925995.2 Terrapene triunguis
TGAGTTGGCACTCTCAGTTGGGTTCCGCCAGAACCACATCGTCACAGTGGCGTAGTCGTGCTTGGATCCACAGAACCAGGTCAATTAAGCTTTGGGTCAGAACCCCACGCTATCCAAATTTGAATTTTGGGATTAGAGTTTTGTTGGTTAAAGAGCTGCTGCAATGGCTGAGCAAAGAGCATATGAGGGACTTGGCAAAAAAGCCATGGAAAATTTGTGTTCAGAAAAGAGGATAAGCTTTAGAAAGAAAGCTACAAAGGAAGAACTGAGAAATCTGTTAATGGCCAGTGATCAGGGGGCAAGAGCACAGCCCTTACCTGAGGCTGCAGAAGATGCAGAAAAAATTAGGATGCAAAAGGTGACAAGTAAACTGCAATTTGAGCATGAACAGAAGCTAGCAGATCTTCGATTGCTGGAGAAGCAAAAAATAGCAGAGTTAGAAAGAGAGAGAGAGAAAGAGGCTGCTGAGAGAGAGAAACAGGCTGCTGAGAGAGAGAAAGAAGCCGATCAAAGAAAGAAGGAGGCTGATGAGAGAGAAGAGAGAGCTCGTAAGGGGCGTCTAGAGCTGCTCGCTGCTGAACAGGAGACTCGCAGGATGGAACAGGAGACTCACAAGATGGAACAGGAGACGGCCAGACTTCAGCTCCAAGTAATGGAAGAGCGGAGAAAGTCATCCCCACCTGGTACTCCACTTCCCCCCCGCCATGAGAAAAACTGGGAAAGGATGTGTCCCATATACAATGATACTGAGGATATAGAGGAGTTTTTGTCTACCTTTGAACGCCTCTGCAATCTGTACCAGATCCCCGAGGGTCAGCGAATGCCTGTCCTGCTGACCAGACTGACTGGAAAAGCCAGGGAGGTATTTAATGAATTGGGGGAACAAGAAGCCTTGGATTATGGGCGGTTTAAAGATTCTGTGTTAAGACGGTTCAAGGTTACTCCTGAATCTTACAGAGTTAAGTTTAGAAAGTTTAAGATGTCTAATGATTGTACTTTTGTAGAATGTGCTCATAAGCTGATGGGTTTTGTTAAAAAGTGGGTTATGGGAGCCAAGGCGCATGGGAGTTTTGAAAAACTGCTGGATTTAATAACTTTGGAACAGTTCTTAGACATTGTGCCTGACAATGTGAGAGCAGCTGTGTGTGATAGGGACCCTGAGTCAGTCCTACGGGCAGCAGAGATTGCGGATGCCCATACCCAAAACAGGGCTCGAGAAGGGTGTAAAACCCCGGGGAAAACTAATCACCATTCCCCCCAGTTCAAGAGGAGGGAAGGATTTAAAAGTAAACCTGACTCTTCTAAAGGAGTTCAAAGGGGCCCGGAGGGTAGGAACTCACATCCCAGGTCGGAACAGGTTACATGCTATCACTGTGGCATGCTGGGCCACATGAGACCAGACTGCCCGACACTGAAGGGCAGCCCAAAACCAGGAACCCCAAATGCCACGGCCAATGCTAACCCTGTTGTTATAAACTCACAGGCAAGCTACACAGAGCCCAGCATTGGTGCCTTGTGGGCAAATGCTGTTTCTGTGGTCTCTGAAAACTTTGACCTTAAAACTCACATTAAAGCTAAGTATGGGAACAATAACGCAGAGTTTATTAGCAGTGCAGAAGTGAATGGAGTAAGGTGTATGGCATGGAGGGACACCGCAGCTGATATCACTTTGGTTAAAACAAGTCTTGTCAGGAAGGAAGATTATTTGCCAGGTGAAGATGTGACTGTTGTAGCCTTTTCTGAGTATTTTGTCAGGGTGCCTTTGGCTAAAATCCACCTGAAATGGAAGGGATTTGAGGGCACCATGGTTGTGGGAGTAAAAGATGCAATCCCTAAGGATATTATGATTGGAAATGATATTAAAGCTATGGTCAGTCAAGTTAACACAAACCAGGCACAGGAGAGGATTGATCCTAAGGTTGTGCCTATGGAGGGTTTCTCCAAAAGTTTGTCTTTGGAAAGTAGCTGTTTGGCTGTGAAGGAAGTTTCTGAATGTCTATCTAATGTCTCAGAAGTAAAACTGGAATTAGATCAAGCGAAGGGAGAGGAGAACAAGGAGATTTTGAATGAGCCTAGGCAGTCTTGTGAGCTGATGGCTTTATCTAGTCAGCAGTTTGGGAAGGCCAGGAGAGTGGAAGATGAGTGTCCCCATACCTTACCTGTTCCCTGTGTGAAGAATAGTGACAGTGAAGGAAATGTGCCTGTATCTGTCAGGGGTATTGACTTGCCTATGGAGGAAGCTACCCCAGTCTCCAAGCAGTTGTCTGTAAACAGCCCGGTGTGCTGGGACAAGGGAAATGAAATCCCAAACGGTGTGTCTAGTAAAGGTAAATGTGTCTCCAACTCTTTTTTGTCTGTGGAGCAGACCGAAGGTGCCTTTCAGCCTGTGATGGTTGAGAGTAATTCAGTTGTCTCAGATTTGGTTCTGGATTCAACTAAAGCCCAGGAAGGGAATGGTCCTAAATTTGTGTCTGCTGGGGAGAATGGCACTGTAACTAGGTTGCATCCAGTTAGTGTCTTAGCAAAATCCCAGGGACCAGACAATTCGGGTGCTTGTATTTTGCCTGTTGCTCATGTGTGGTTGGAGAAGGGTGTAACAACTCTGTCTAATCGGGGTGATACCCTAGCCAGGGCACAAGGAGAGCAGAAAGGTAATTTGGTTGTGGTACCTACGGACAGTTTAACAACTTGTAGCAAAAAGGACAAAATTCCTAAGCTTGTGTGTGGCAAAGGAAAGGAGAATGCTTCTGACCTTTCATCTAATGAGTCTATGGGTTTGCCTGAAAGGGGATTGTGTAGAAATCTGCCTGATGGGCCAAAGGTGATCCTGAATGTAAGACAGGCCCAGACAGAGTCTGTTGTTGCTCAGGAAAGTGTTCCTTTAGAGCAAGCCCTAGGTGAAGAGGGTAAGGGCAAAATTTCTGTGAGGGGTGATTTGCTGCTTAGAAAAGCTCCTGGGGAAAAGAATCCTCATGGTAATCTGTGCAAGCAGTTCCCTGCAACTGAAGGGTGTGAGAGTGATTTAATCAAGGAAGTTTCAGTTCCTAACAGCCAGAAGTTGTCTGTTGTGAATGGATCCACTGACTTTCCGTTTAAAAGATCCAGTGTGGGTAGCTTTAAGAAGGTCTCAGATGGAGTAGGAGCTGTTAAGAAAGTTGAGCAGCCCTATGACCAAGTGGCTGTGTGGGGCCAACTTGTTGGGGAGACAATGGTGTTGGAACAGGAATGTCTCCTTTCTGATTCTTTAAATGAGCAGTTTGTGCTTCAGAGTCTGAGGACAGATTTGGTTACTGATGTGTCAGAGCAGAGCAGTTTTATGGCTGAATGCTTGAGGATGCAGGGGAGAGCAAGCAAACTCTCACCGTCAGACTATTTAGATTTGTGTGGTATCTCTGTAAGACAGAGTCCAGCCTTGGAAATGATAGCAGTTACGAATATGAAAACTGGTGGACTGGCTCTGGTCTGGGGTAGTGCAAATTACTTGCCTGGCGGGGAGAGGAAGGACTTGCTAATAGCTGTTAGCACAGAGAGCCCACCCCATCAGCCAGTGAATTCTGTTAATCAAGAGAAATCAGGGTTTGATCCTGCAGGACAAGGAGGAAAGAGAAAACTGAATTTTGCAAAGGGAAGCCACAGGTTAACCCTAAAATGCCCAAACTCCAATGGTATTGAGCCAAAGGTGTGGCATGACAGCCATAATTGTAGATGGACACTTGCAGTGAACTTGTTGTTATTGCTAATGGTAAATTTTGTAATAAATGTGTTGCTATTGCCACAAGCTGTAAAAATGTACAATGTGCCTAATCTTTTGGAAAATCCCTGGAACGTGTTAAAAGGAATACATGAGAACACACGTTATGTTAAAAGGCCTTGTTACACTGATGTTTCACAGTTAATGCCTGTAAACAATATTGGAACTTTTCACAGGGAAAAAGACATTCCAGACCTAATGTGCTGTGTGAAAAGGAAGACTGAGGCACACAACCATATTGCTTTCATGGCTAAATGCCAAGATTCCTGTACTATGAAGAACATTAATATCTGCAGTTATTTGACGTTAATTGGGTTCCAAACATTTGCCAGAGCTTGTGTGGATAAAGTAACTGTTTGCTTTAGCTCTTGGCAAGATCACATGAGACATACAGGAACCGTGCTGCAAGAGCAGATCCAATCCACTATTGTTCTAACTAAGTTTTACCTTGAGTTTGTAAAGAGATTCAATCATGTTGTTGAACATGACTTGGATAAACCATTTCGGTTATACACTGGTATGGCCTCTAACCCAATACTAGCTGTAGTGAGACAGACCCAAGGATGGGGAGCTCTTGGCATGCAGTCAGTGATGTTGGTGTCATCCCTTCCTGCATCAATTTTGCGTTGGGGGTGTGACGTTATTGATATAATCTGGGACCATATAGATCATTGTTGCAA
>NW_020708773.1:0-5686 GCF_002925995.2 Terrapene triunguis
GGGGGGGGGAACAGCTGTGCATATCTCTCTATCAGTGTTATAGAGGGCGAACAATTTATGAGTTTACCCTGCATACGCTTTATACAGGGTATAACGGATTTATTTGGGGTTTGGACTCCATTGGGAGTTGAGCATGTGAGTATTAAAGACAGGAACGCTTCTTAACCTGCTTTCAATTAAGGGTATGTCTACACTACGAGGGTAATTCGATTTTACTTAAATCGAATATGTGGAATCGATATTGCAAAGTCGAACGTGTGTGTCCACACTAAGGACACACTAAGGACAGTAATTCGACTTTGTGAGTCCACACTAACGGGGCGAGCGTCGATATTGGAAGCGGTGCACTGTGGGCAGCTATCCCACAGTTCCCACAGTCCCCGCTGCCCATCGGAATTCTGGGTCGAGCCGCCAATGCCTTCTGGGTAAAAAAAATTTGTCGTCATCCGTCCGTCACTAACGCCCTCCCTCCCTCCATGAAAGCGCCGGCGGGAAATCAGTTCGCGCACTTTTCTGGTCAGTGACAGCGCGGACGCCACAGCACTGCGATCATGGATCACGCTGCGACCATCGCTGCACTTGTGGCCGTTCTCAACACCTCGCAGCTTATCATACACCTTTCCCTGAGGCAGATGCAGAGAAATCGGGCGAGGAGGCTACGGCACCGCCGTGAGAGCCTGAAGTCGGAGAGTGGCACAGAGCTGTCAGAAACCACGAGCCCCAGCGCCCAGGACATCACGGTGGCAATGGGGCATGTGGATTTTGTTGAACGGCGATTCTGGGCCCGGGAAACAAGCACGGACTGGTGGGACCGTATAGTGCTTCAGGTCTGGGATGAATCCCAGTGGCTGCGAAACTTTCGCATGCGGAAGGGGACTTTCCTCGAACTTTGTGAGTTGCTGTCCCCTGCCCTGAAGCGCAAGGACACCCGCATGCGAGCAGCCCTGACTGTCCAGAAGCGAGTGGCCATAGCCCTCTGGAAGCTTGCAACGCCGGACAGCTACCGGTCAGTCGCGAACCACTTTGGCGTGGGCAAATCTACCGTGGGGGTTGTTGTCATGCAAGTAGCCAAGGCAATCGTCAAGGTACTGCTCCCAAAGGTAGTGACCCTGGGAAACGCGCAGGTCATCATAGATGGCTTTGCCGCGATGGGATTCCCAAACTGCGGTGGGGCTATAGATGGGACTCACATCCCTATCCTGGGACCGGACCACCAGGCCAGCCAGTACATCAATAGAAAGGGCTACTTTTCAATGGTGCTGCAAGCACTGGTGGACCATCGGGGACGGTTTACAAACATCTACGTCGGATGGCCGGGCAAGGTTCATGACGCTCGCGTGTTCAGGAACTCTGGTCTGTTTAGACGGCTGCAGGAAGGTATTTACTTCCCAGACCACAAAATAACTCTTGGGGATGTGGAGATGCCTACAGTCATCCTCGGGGACCCAGCCTACCCGCTAATGCCCTGGCTCATGAAGCCCTATACTGGCGCCCTGGACACAGAAAAAGAACTGTTCAACTACCGGCTGAGCAAGTGCAGAATGGTGGTGGAGTGTGCTTTTGGCCGTCTCAAAGGGAGATGGAGAAGCTTACTCACTCGCTGTGATCTCAGCGAAACCAATATCCCCATCGTTATTGCAGCTTGCTGTGTGCTCCACAATCTGTGTGAGAGCAAGGGGGAGACCTTTATGGCGGGGTGGGAGCTAGAGGCAAATAGCCTGGCTGCTGATTACGTCCAGCCAGACAGCCGGGCCATTAGAAGATCCCAGCGGGACGCCCTGTGCATCCGGGAGGCTTTGAAAGCTAGGTTCCTGAGTGAGCAGGGCAACCAGTGACTTTTCAGTTTGTGGACAGAAAAGCTGAACCTGCCCCCGTTTCTTTACCCAGTTCATTTTGACTATCCTCTCCAGTTACATACCCCCTTCACCCCCTTCCCCTTCCCAAAAAATAAAATCATTTCGATTTTGTTAATGAACACCGTTGTCTGTATTGCTGTTTTCGCGGGAATATTTTAAACCGGGGACGCAGACTGTGGCGGGGGGCGGGTTTAGTGTTCTGATGCAAATGATGCTTCTAAACTCCCGGAATGACAGGCTCCGCACTGGTGGACTGGTTATTTCAATGGAGCCTGCCAGCACTCCTGGGGGGGACTGTGTGTATGTGTCGGCTATGTGACTTTCTGGCAGGGGGGGTAGGGTTACAGATCCCCTGCTGCGTGGATCTGTGAGCCAGGATAAGGACCGCTGCATAAGATCTGTAACTGCCCTCCCCCGCCACAAAGTCACAGAGCAACCCCCCCCCCCCAAAACATGAAAAGCACCTCCCAGACTGACCAGGGTAACCAGTGACTGCACTGGTTATGTGTCCTGATGCTGGACCTGACACCGCCTCTGTACCCTGCTAAAGGTGACTGTCCTGTCCAATTACCAAGCCCCTTCCCCCCCTCCAGACAGACTCTCCCTCAAAAGAACCTGACTGAAACAGTAATGAACAGAAACAAACATTTTATTGCGAACCAGACATGAAACGTGGGGGGTGAAACTTGGACGGGGGCTTGTGTGAGGTGGGTAGGAAAGGACTTATGAAATTTTGGGGAATGTCAGCCTTCTAGTGCTAGAGCAGTCTGCAGGGGTTGACTGAAAGTTTTAACGGCCCTTGCCGCCCCTCCTTCTTTGGACTTTGGGTGAGGGTGGTGTGGGACTTGGTGGCGGGTGAGGGCGGTTACAGATAGACTGCAGCGGGGCTCTGTCCTCCTGCCTCCGGTCTTGCAGAACATCCACAAGGCGCCGGAGCGTGTCCGTTTGCTCCCTCATTAGTCCAAGCAGCTTTTCAGTAGCCTGTTGGTCCTCCTGACGCCACCTCTCCTCCCGTTCCATGACTGCTCGGTGCATTTGTGACAAGTTCTCCCTCCACTGTGTCTGCTGGGCTGCCTGGGCTCGGGAGCAGCCCATTAGTTCTGAGAACATGTCTTCACGCGTCTTCTTCTTCCTCCGCCTAATCTGCGCTAGCCTCTGGGAGTGTGCTGACAGGCTGGGTTGGGAGACAGTCGCAGATGTGTCTGTGTGAATTTTAAAAAGGGAGTGAATTCCTGAGACAGATAAATGAAATTGTATACAAAGAACCTAGTCTTTCTCTGTGAACAAGACCATGCACTGAACCTCTCACATGCGCACTCAGGACAAGGTCGAATTTTCGGCCGTCGCCTTCAGTGCCTGTGGACTTGCGGAGGTCTTGGAGTGTTCAGAGAACTGTGGCTGGAGACCTGAACTTCTGGAGCGGGCAATAATGGTAAGCCGCAGACTTGTGGCTGCTTAAAACTCCAGCAGTAGCACTGGCCTCCTTTCACATTGAAAGCAATGCCAGTCTCTGCTGCCAGCAATCAGGACAGCATGAACTCTGCCCCTGTCCCACCCCCTCGCGGCTGTCCCAGGGAAAGATCCCTGTATGCTGCCCCTCTCCCTCCACCGCGTGGCTGTAAAGCAGTCCCAATACTAACAGTCCCCTCCCTAATTCAAAGCAGGGCGTCATGAGCGACATCACCCTCCTGAGGATCCCGGACACCCAGAGAGAACGCATGCTGCGGGAAAGCATGCAGAAACCGGGGCCGTATGCCGCCATGCTATGTCGGGCCATGATCCCCGAGTACCTGATTGTGGCATGGAGGGGACATGTCTGCTACCACGGAGGGCCCACTAAGATCGCCCTACCCCGGAACCTGATCAACAGGCTTGAGCTCTACCTCCACGAGACCTACGAGGAGTTCTCCTACGAGGATTTCTCGTCGATCCCCGGCCACATTGACCGGATTTTCGCGTAGGTGCACTGGGACTTTGGAGTGGAGCGTCTTGGGCCTGGGAATCATGTAGTAACGGACATTGTGAAATTTTTTTAAAATACTTGGGACTAAATTGAGAAGAGCCTAAGACAGAGAAATCATGCAAAACCCATTTGTTACCTTTGTAAATATTCCTGTTTTGTACCTGATTATTTTTTTACTAGTTTACAGCACTTTTATAAATATACATTGTTAATAGTATAAATATTACCGTTCTGTTTTAAATAAATGTTTACATGTTTACAGCACTTACTGCTTGATCCGTCCCCTGATTCTGTGTCCGGGGTAAGGGATGGGGACGGTTGGTAGGGGATCTCGGTAAGGGTGATGAAGAGCTCCTGGCTGTCGGGGAAATCAGCGGTGCCAGCGCTGTCGACTGCCTCGTCCTCCTCATCTCCTTCTTCATCTTCCCCGTCCGCTGTCATGTCCGACATGATCCCATCCTCGGAGTCCACGGTCAGGGGTGGGGTAGTGGTGGCGGCCGCTCCCAGGATGGAATGCAGTGCCTCGTAGAAACGGGATGTGTGGGGCTGGGATCCGGAGCGTCCGTTAGCCTCTTTGGTTTTTTGGTAGCCTTGTCTCAGCTCCTTGATTTTCACGCGGCACTGCGTTGCATCCCGGCTGTAGCCTCTCTCTGCCATGGCTTTGGAGATCTTCTCGTAGATCTTAGCATTCCTTCTTTTGGAGCGCAGCTCTGAAAGCACGGACTCATCGCCCCACACTGCGATGAGATCCAAGACTTCCCGATCAGTCCATGCTGGGGCCCTCTTTCTATTAGATTGCACGGCCATCTCTGCTGGAGAGCTCTGCATAGTTGCCACTGCTGCTGAGCTCCCCTCGATGTCCAAAGAGGAACTGAGATTCAAACTGCCCTGACAGGAAAATGAAAATGAATTCAAATTTTCCCGGGGGTGTGGCTGGTCAGAGCATCCGAGCTCTGACTGCTGTCCAGAGCGTCAACAGAGTGGTGCACTGTGGGATAGCTCCCGGAGCTATTACCGTCGATTTCCATCCACACCTAGCCTAATTCGATATGGCCATGTCGAATTTAGCGCTACTCCTCTCGTTGGGGAGGATTACAGAAATCGATTTAAAGAGAGCTTTATGTCGAACTAAATGGCTTCCTGGTGTGGACGGGTGCAGGGTTAATTCGATATAACGGCGCTAAAGTCGACATAAAAGCCTAGTGTAGACCAGGCCTAAGTCTACAGCTGTTAGGGGACATGGTTCAGACCTGGGTCTGGGTTTGCAGCAGGCGGGTCTGGCTCAAACCAGGCAGGGCACTGAAGTCCCAAGCTGGGAGGGCAGGGAAAGCAGGGGCAGAAGTAGTCTTGGCACACCAGTTGGCAGCCCCAAGGGTGTTTCTGTGATCCAACCCGTCAGTGTATATATACTTTTACTTGAAGAAATTATCAATACAATTATTTGCTGGCCAATCCAGTTTGAATAGAAGACATCACAAAGGTACCTTTTCAGAAATGCTAATTGGGTTGTATAATGATGCAGACTGTGATCTGGTACAACTATAAGTATCTCAATTATGAAAGACAATACCACATTTTTTTGCACTTATGTAGCATTTTTAATCGTCTAGGCACTGTACAAACATCAGTTAATCTGCACAAGCAACCCTGTGAGAGGTTATCCTCAATTTGTGTAATGGGAAAACGGAGATATAGAAGGTTACCTGACTTGCCAGAGCCCACACAGCAAGTTAGTGGCAGCGCTGGGATTAGACCTCAAGAGCTCCTATTTCCCAATTCCATGTTCAATCCACTGCACAGTATTGTCTCATATAAACAATCCCGTGAAACTCCTGTACCTTACATTCCATCTGCTGTGCAAATTCCT
>NW_020708774.1:0-1833 GCF_002925995.2 Terrapene triunguis
CTCCCTGCAGCACAGCGCCCCCTAGTGCCGCACTGGGGCATGTTGGTCACACCGGGGAGAGCGCCCCCTGCTGAGTTCACCGTAGCAGTGGGTTTCCATGGTAGTGCACCGGGCAGCTCCGTGCGCTCTGCTGGGATCACAGCCCGAGGCACAGATCCGGCTACTGGGTTTGGGAGGGTCCGGTCTGAGCTGGGAAGTTGGGGGGGGGGTTGTGCAGGGAGCTCTGGGACTGGCTCCTGGCCAGGGTGCGAGTGGGATTCCACCCCCCTGCAGGGCCAAGGGGTCCCTTCCCCATGGCAGGGCCCAGGCCGAGTCCCCCTCCCCAGGGAGCTGGGAGCAGGCCAATGCCCAACCCCCGGGCGCCCCTCCCCGCCCGAGCCCCGGACAGGAGATGAAAGGCCCTGTGAGCGGAGGGCTCCCTGCCAGCTGGCCTGCGCCCCCCATCTGTCACCACGCCTCCATTACAGCCACCGAATCACCGCCTGGCAGGGAGGGATGGGGCTGGGGGGCAGGGTACAGCCAGCGTCCCACACCCGGCAGGTCTGGCCCCCTGGCTCCCCTAGCTGCCCCCGCTCGGCGCTGGGGTGACCAGAAAGCGGGTCGGGGGGGGATAATAGGAGCCTATATAAGAAAAAGGCCCCAAAATCGGGACTGTCCCTATAAAATCGGGACATCTGGTCACCCTAGCCCCATGGGTGGGGGAGGGGTGCTGCTGTCCCTGGCCCAGGAGGCAGGTGGGCTGGAAGGGACAGGAGGGCAAGGGAGCCGGTGGGGGGGGGGGGGGGCCCCCCCCACCCCCCCCCCCCCCCGGTACTGGGACTGGAGTGCACCTGTGCCTGTCACTCGGCTGCGTGAGGCTGGCCAGCCCATGGAGACAGGAGCGGGGCCTGCCCCAGAGCGGGGGGGCTGGCGATGGGGGCTGCCACTTCTGCTGCTGGTGCCACAGGACCCTCACCAGGTACTGCCAACTCCCCTCCCCCTCAGGCACGTCCCAGTCCCCCGCCTGGCATAGTGTTCTGGTTCAGCTCCTCGCCCCTGCCCTGCTGCCAACCCCCCCGGGCATAATCCCCTTCCTCACCCGCTGCAGAGCTGGGGGGATGGGCTCCAGCTCTGGCCGTGTCAGGGGGTGGGGATGCACTCTCGTGTGGTGCGCTGTGTTGGAGTGGGGGGGTTTGCACACTCTGGCCCCGGCCATGTCTGGTGGGACGTGCTCTGGCTGTGTCGGGGGGGGGGGGGGGGGGGGGCGGACGTGGCGCGTGAAGCTGTGGGGGGGCGGGGGGGAATGTGGCCCGTGGATCTGTGACAGCTGGGTCCACACCCTGCCAATGGCCTGTGTGGGTTGTTCCCCAGATAACAGCGTCTGGTTTCCTTGGGTTCTGCTCACCAACCATGGCTGGGGGTGGAGGGAGCCGGGGTCTGGCCTCCCTCTGGGAGCCCTGTGCCCATATGGGGGCTCGTGGCCAGCTGCAAGGTGAAGCGGGGCCCAGCTCCCCGTGGGGATCTGGTGTGGGGCCAGGCAACGTGCCGGGAACTCGCTGTGTTTTCCAAGGCGTCGCCTCTGCACAAAGCCAGCGACAGAACCAGGCCCCGGCCTGCACCTGGCATCTCCTGCCTGGGGATGGTGAGCTGCTTTATCTGCACGTCCCTTCCAAATGTCACGGCGTCACCCGGCCCGGGAAAGCGCCTCGCTCCCCCCGCCCGTCCCTTGGCCACGGCCCCCCGCCCCCAGCCGCCCCCGAAGCAGCGTCAGGATCTGGGCTGCGATGTGCCGATTCCTGCCTTTGAAGAGGAATCGGATCAGGGAGCTGATGACAGCCCAGCCCCACCTGCTCC
>NW_020708775.1:0-2535 GCF_002925995.2 Terrapene triunguis
GTGGAGCCCCCGGCACTGACCATGTGAAATGAAGATGGGGCGTCAGATAGGAACTATTTGGGGGCCGTGTCTGGCCTGGGCTGGACGGGAGTCAGCTGAAGGATCACAATGGGCCCTTCTGACGCTGTGGTCACAAGGACAAGCCGTGTTTGACTCAGACACGAGGGAAGGAAGGATCCCGTGGGTGGGACTCGCCCGTGCTGTTTGGCTGATTTGGGCCAGTCCTGCCCAGAGCAGCCTGGGGGCCCCAGTGGCTGGGAATAACTGGGGTGTGGGGACACCCTGTCCCCTCCCCTCCCTCCACCAGGGCTCCCATGGGGGTGGATGTGGGGCTGGGGGCAGACTGTACAGCTGGGGGGGGGCTCTCTGTGGGGAAATTGTGCAGGGGCCACTCTCAGCAGCTCTGGGGCCACTTTGCACCAGCCATGGGGGAATGGAAACCTTGCTGGGGCGTCAGGGCGGGGCCCGGTCACTGATGGCCGGATCCTCACTCCCGGGGCAGGGCGGGATTATCGCCACGTGACTGAGGGGAATCACGCCACAGGGCAGGTGCAGGGCCTGCCCCGGGGTCATACGGGGAGGCAGTGCCAGGGAAGAGATTGGCCCCTCACTCCTGGGTCCCAGCCCAGTGCACCAGCCCACCCTGCCCAGGCCTTGGTGCCAGGGGACTCAGACACACCCAACCTGCCGGGATCTTAGGTGCAATATCTGAGCCCACAGAGGCTGGAGGGGCGGCGCTGGTTCCCCCCGGGGAGCGCTGGTGGGCCAGCTCCCAAGCCCCACACTTGGCCTGTGGGAGGTGGGGGGCTGCCCAGCCAGGCAGCGCTGGGGCCTGCTGGGGCTCCCTGGCCCTTGGGGGGAAGGGCTCAGGTTGTGTCCCATGGCTGGAGCACTGGTTCTGGGGGTGCTGGAGGGAGCCCAGGGCTGGTTGCCCTGCTTGGGGGGGGAGGGTCCGGGACTGCCGGCTCAGCAGGTGCACAGCGGCCTCTGATGGTCAAAAGCCAGAACTGCAGGTAAGTGCCCTGCTGCCTTCCTGCAGCCCATTGGGCCAGGGCCAGTCCAGCTGGGCTAGGGGCATGTGAGGCCTGGGCAGCCCTGCTCCTCCGGGGCTCTCTCAGCAGCAGTCTGGGCTGCATTGCCGTCGGGCGTGTGGCTGTGCCGAGGGGTGGGGCTGCCGTGGATGCTGGAGTTGGTACTTGCAGAGTTCCCGTAAGTCCTGCAGCTGCTAAGTGCGTTTCACAGCGTGGGCGGCAGCCGTTGGCTGAGCGGCACGGTGTGGGTGGCGCGGCTGTGAGCGCGTGGCAGGTGGGGTAAGGAGTGGAGGGGTGAGACAGCTGCGCAGCGCCTAGCAGGGCTGTGGCTGGTGACGCCAAAGCCGGTTCTCAGCTGTCTGAGTGGCCGGATCGGATCACAAAGGACTGGCCAAGGCCGGCCCAGCTGGATGGAAAATCCAAGAAGACAATGGAAAGCCCCAATCGCCAGGACACTGACACTTGGCAGCCAAGGATGATTTCTCCACCTCTCAGCAGGGAGGGAGCTGAGCAGAGACCCCAGGGAACAAAGGATGGTGAGGTGGGCGGGAGGGGGAGAAGGAGCCTGGCCTCTCACCTGGGAACTGCCTAAGGATCAGCCCGAGAGTCACAGAGCCTGACGTGGGCTGCCCAGAATGGACTAGCCTTCGCCTAGCTACCAAAGGGTTCCCGTGCGGACCCGTCCCGGGGACTAATAACCCGCCTGCTCTGAAAGCACTGCTGAGTCGCTGCAGATCCTGGGAGAGTGAGGGGCCTCACTCCCTGCAGACTGGGCAAGTCCCAGAGTCGGGCTCGCTGCACAGGCTCCCGGCGCCAGGCAGTTTTCTAGTCTGTAAACGGCTGCTACAAAGAGGAAGGTGACACATTGCTCTCCAGGGGCCACGACAAGAAGCAATGGGCTTAAATTGCAGCAAGGACGGTTTAGGTTGGACTTTAGGAAAAACATCCTGTCAGGCTGGTTAAGCACTGGGATAAATTGCCCAGGGAGGTTGTGCAATCTCCGTCGCTGGAGGTGTTTAAGAGCAGGTTGGACACACACCTGTCAGGGCTGGTCTAGCTAATACCGAGTCCTGCCTTGGTGCAGGGGCTGGACTAGCCGACCTAGCGAGGTCCCTGCCAGCCCCACACGTCTGTGATTCTCTGAAGGTTCAATCTCAGAAAGGGGTGGGTCGCGTGGCCCACCCTGGAGGAAGGGTGAGGTCCCTGGGGGTCTGGCCCACTGAAGGGGCCCAGCTCCGTTCCTGTGGGTCTGTGACAGCCCTGAGAGAGTCCTGTGTGAAGAGCCAGTTTATAAATTGTTTAATGGGGCGCTGTGAAGGAGGCTGGCAGGTTGGGGAGAGCTGTGGCTCCAATTAGACAGAGTCACAAAGGTGGGAGCAGAAATTGGAGTTTCCTTAAAGGGATCAGCTGTTAATTCCCAGCCAGGGGCGACGGAGTCTTCCTAAAAGCGGGTGGGGGGCATGAGACCCTGCCTCTTCCCCCAAGGCCCCTCCTCTGGCCAAGC
>NW_020708776.1:0-3115 GCF_002925995.2 Terrapene triunguis
ATCATTTTCTTTGCTCTCTGCTGGACTCTCTCCAATTTGTCCACATCCTTTCTGTAGTGGGGGGCCCAAAACTGGACACAGTACTCCAGATGTATATAAATAGGAAGAAAACAAAGAAAGAGGAAGTGGGACCGCTGAAGAATGTGGATGGAGTGGAAATTAAGAATAATCTAGGCATGGCACAATATCTAAATGAATATTTTGCATCGGTCTTTAATAAGGCTAATGAAGGGTTTAGGAATAGAGGGAGTAGGACAGAGGGGAATAGAGGAGGGGGGATAGACATTACAGTATCAGAGGTGGAAGCCAAACTTGACCAGCTAAACGGGACTAAATCAGGCGGACCGGATGATCTTCATCCTAGAATATTGAAGGAACTGGCGCAAGAAATTGCGAGCCCCTTGGCAACAATTTTTAATGAATCTGTAAACTCGGGGGTGGTACCATTGGATTGGAGAATAGCTAATGTGGTTCCTATTTTCAAGAAGGGGAAAAAAAGTGACCCGGGTAACTACAGGCCTGTTAGTTTAACTTCTGTAGTATGTAAGGTCTTGGAAAAAATTTTGAAGGAGAAAGTAGTTAAGGACCTTGAGGTGAATGGCAATTGGGACAAATTACAACATGGGTTTACGAAAGGCAGGTTGTGCCAAACCAACCTGATCTCCTTCTTTGAGAAAGTAACAGACCTTCTAGATAAAGGAAATGCGGTGGATCTAATATACCTCGATTTTAGTAAAGCGTTTGATGCGGTTCCGCATGAGGAATTATTGGTTAAATTGGATAAGATGGGGATCGATAGGAAAATCCAGAGGTGGATAAGGAACTGGTTAAAGGGGAGACTGCAGCGGGTAGTACTGAAAGGGGAACTGTCAGATTGGAGGGAGGTCACCAGTGGGGTTCCTCAAGGTTCAGTTCTGGGTCCGATTTTATTTAATCTATTCATTACTGACCTCGGAACCAAATGTAGGAATGGGCTAATAAAGTTTGCGGATGACACAAAGTTGGGAGGTATTGCCAACTCGGAGAAGGATCGGGATATTCTGCAGGGAGACTTGGATGACCTTGTAAATTGGAGTAATAATAATAGGATGAGATTTAATAGTGAGAAGTGTAAGGTGATGCATTTAGGGATGACTAACAAGAATTTCAGTTATAAGCTGGGGATGCATAGGTTAGAAGTGACTGAGGAGGAGAAGGACCACGGAGTCCTGGTTGATCGCAGGATGACTATGAGTCGGCAATGCGACGTGGCTGTGAAAAAAGCTAATGCGATCTTGGGATGCATAAGGCGAGGTATTTCTAGTAGGGACAGGGAGGTGCTGCTTCCGTTATACAAGGCGCTGGTGAGACCTCACTTGGAGTACTGTGTGCAGTTCTGGTCTCCTATGTTTAAAAGGGATGAACTCAAACTGGAACGGGTACAGAGAAGGGCCACTAGGATGATCCGAGGAATGGAAAACCTTTCCTATGAAAGGAGACTCGAGGAGCTCAGTTTGTTTAGCCTAACCAAAAGAAGGCTGAGGGGGGATATGATTGCTCTCTTTAAATATATCAAAGGGATAAATACCAGGGAGGGAGAGGAATTATTTCAGCTCAGTACTAATGTGGACACGAGAACGAATGGATATAAACTGGCCGTGGGGAAATTTAGGCTTGAAATTAGACGAAGGTTTCTAACCGTCAGAGGGGTGAAATTTTGGAACAGCCTTCCGAGGGAAACGGTGGGGGCGAAAGACCTCTCTGGCTTCAAGATTAGGCTAGATAAGTTTATGGAGAGAATGGTTTGATGGGATTAGGTGATTTTAGTCAATTAGGCAATAACGGCCATCGCTGGTAAAATGAGGGTCTGGCTGGAGAATCTTGCCTGTATGCTCGGGGTTCTGCTGATCGCCATATTTGGGGTCGGGAAGGAATTTTCCTCCAGGGTAGATTGGCAGAGGCCCTGGAGGTTTTTCGCCTTCCTCCGCAGCATAGGGCAGGGGTCGCAAGCTGGAGGATTCTCTGCGACTTGAAGTCTTTAGATCACGATCTGGAGACTTCAACAGCAGAGTTAAGGGAAAGTGGGGGGGTCAACATTTATGGCCTGCATCATGCGGGGGGGTCAGACTAGATGACCATATTGGTCCCTTCTGACCTTAAAGTCTATGAGTCTATGAGATGTGGCCTCACCAATGTCGAATAAAGGGGAACGATCACGTCTCTCGATCTGCTGGCAATGCCCCTACTTATACAGCCCAAAATGCCGTTAGCCTTCTTGGCAACAAGAGCACACTGTTGACTCATATCCAGCTTCTCGTCCACTGTGACCCCTAGGTCCTTTTCTGCAGAACTGCTACCTAGCCATTCGGTCCCTAGTCTGTAACAGTGCACAGGATTCTTCCATCCTAAGTGCAGGAATCCGCACTTGTCCTTGTTGAACCTCATCAGGTTTCTTTTGGCCCAATCCTCCAATTTGTCTAGGTCCCTCTGTATCCTGTCCCTACCCTCCAGCGTATCTACCTCTCCCCCCAGCTCAGT
This sequence comes from Terrapene triunguis, assembly GCF_002925995.2. Lineage (NCBI taxonomy): Eukaryota > Metazoa > Chordata > Testudines > Emydidae > Terrapene > Terrapene triunguis. Next base: position 2,518 of record NW_020708776.1, read on the forward strand.
GTCATCTGCGAACTTGCTGAGGGTGCAACTCATCCCATCCTCCAGATGATCATTAGTGAAGCTCATGGAGTCACAGTCTTGCTGCTCTGGAACTGCTCTGAACAGGGGCGGCAGCCGTGACAGCCCCCTGCTCCGCCTCTTCCCACCGAGGCCACGCCCCCGCTCTCTGCTGTCAGCCCCTCCCCCCGTGGCCCTGGCAAGGGAGAGAGAGGTTATTTAAATACATTGGAAGTGAGAGAAAGACAAAGGGAAGTCTAGGCGCTCTAGTTAGTGGGAAAGGAGTGTTAATAACATCGAGAAAGAACATGTGCTTAATGCCCCTTGCGCTTCAGTCTTCATTTAAAACGTTAATGGTGACTCAACACAATGAATATTAACAACCCGGGGAAGGAACACAAGCCAAAATACGGGAAGAACAGGCTAAAGAATATTTCGATGTATTCAAGGTCATGCCAAACCAACCTGATTTCCTTCGTTGACAGGATCGCTGTCCTACCGGAAAGGGGGGAAGCGGTAGACGTGATAGACCTTGATTTTAGTCGGGCTTTCAGCGCAGTCCCACATGACATTCACATAAGCAAACTAGGGAAATGGGGTC
>NW_020708777.1:0-2759 GCF_002925995.2 Terrapene triunguis
CGCAGTCCCACATGACATTCACATAAGCAAACTAGGGAAATGGGGTCTGAATGAAATGGCTATAAAGTGCACCTGTTTGAAAGCCCGTACTCAGAGTAGTTATCAATGGCTCACTGTCCAGCTGGGGGTGGGGGGACATATCTGATGGGGTCTGGCGGGGTCAGTCCTGGGTCTGATACATTGCAATATTTTCATCAATGACTTGGATAATGGAGTGGAGCGGATGCTTATAAAATTTGCGGAGGACACCAAGCTGGAGGGGTCACAGGCACTTTGGAGGACAGGATTAGAATTCAAAATGACCTTGACAAATTGGAGAATTGACCTCAAATCAACAAGGTGAAATTCCATAAAGACAAGTGCAAAGTGCTTCACTTCGGAAGGACAAATCAAATGCCCAAGTACACACTGGCGAACAGTTGGCTAGGGAGTCACAGTGCTGACAAGGAGCTGGGGTCAGAGTGAATCACAAATTGAATATGAGTCAACAATGTGACGCAGTTGCAAAAAAGTCTAATCTCATCCTGGGCTGTGTTAACAAGCGTGTTGTATGTAAGACACGGGAGGTAATTATCCTGCTCTGCTCAGCACTGGGGAGGCCTCGGGTGGATACGGAGTCCGGTTCTGGGCCCCGCATGTTAGGGAAGATGTGGACACATGGGGGAGACTCCAGAGGAGAACAGCAGCAATGCTCCAAGGGTTAGAGATGCTGCTCTGTGAGAAAAGGCTAAAACCCGGGGCCTGGTTAGTCTTGAGAAAAGACGACAAGGGGGGGCCGTGCGAAGAGTCTGGCCTGCGTGTGAGGGGAGCACAGGGCCGGTACCGCAGCCCCTGCACGGCCCAGCGCTGCCCCCTTTGTGGGCTGTACGGGCCGGGTGTGAGTGTCTGTGGGCTGATGGGCCGGGCAGGGGCGTCTGTTGGCCAGGCAGGTTTGGTCCCAGCTCACTGCTGAGGGAAGGGACCCAGCTGGGAGAGTAATGACAGCTCCTGCCGCCGCGCTGGGAAACGTGCCACCTCCGCTTCCAGGCAGGTTAAAAATAGCAGCTCTCGGCTGCTGCGGTTGGAGCGGAAGGGCCCAAGCCCCCAGCGCGGTGGCACCTCGCCGCCCACGCCAAGGAGCTGTAGCAAAGTGAGATGCCAGCCCGGGCTCTGAGTGCTGTTTCAGAGCATCAGTGACGTCTAGGGCAGAGCTTCCGGGGGGTCAGTGAGCGTGCTCTTGCCTGCCCCCCAGCCCAGCATGCTGCCCACCTGGCGCAGTGTGGGGCAGATCCAGGGGTTCCACGGGGGGCTCTGAGCCCTGGTGTGGGGCAGATCCAGGGGTTCCATGGGGGGCTCTGGGTGCTGGCATGGGGCAGATCCAGGGGTTCCACGGGGGGCGCTGGCGTGGGGCAGACCCAGCGGTTCCACGGGGGCTCTGGGCGCTGGCGTGGGGCAGACCCGGGAGTTCTACGGGGGGCTCTGGGCCCTGGTATGGGGCACACTCAGGGTTCTACAGGGGCTATGGGCGCTGGCGTGGGGCAGACCCAGGGGTTCCACGGGGGGCTCTGGGCGCTGGCGTGGGGCAGACCCAGCGGTTCCACGGGGGCTCTGGGCACTGGTGTGGGGCACACTCAGGGTTCTACGGGGGCTCTGGGCGCTGGCGTGGGGCACACTCGGGGGTTCTACGGGGGGCTCTGGGCGCTGGTGTGGGGCAGACCGAGGGGTCTGCATGGTGATTGCCTTTGCAGCGGCTCAGCCCCTGGTTTGCTTCGCACTGCTCAGGTGGGGGCTCTAGCCCCGTGCCAGAGGGGAAGGTTTCCTCGCCCCCAGGCACCAGCCGTTCGCCGTGCCGCAGCCCCGGGCTCTGTGCGTGTAGCGGAGGGGGCAGCTTCCCCAGAGCCAGCCTGAGACGGGGCCTCGTGTTGGAAGCGGCTGCAGGCGGGAGAGAGGAAATCGACGTGCCACCCGCGAATGTGCCTGTCTCGCTCCCAGCCCTGGGCCTCGGGCTGATGTTCCTCCCTGGCGCCCGGCCAGCCTGGTGCGACTGAGGGGCGCACTCTGCAGTGCCCCGCGGCTGTTTGAGGGGGTCTGTGCTGGCTCTGGCTGGGGGACGCCCGGCTGCACTGCCTCAGCCCCCGCCCATTAATGCGGTGTGGCTGGCTGCGGGCTCAGCCGTGCCCATGGGGCACATGCCTGGTTCTGGGGGTGCTGCAGTGGTGCGGGTGCTACCAGGCAGGCGGGGGGAGCCCATGCTCCCAGCCCTGCGGGTTGGGGGGCCGTCCCCCTGCCGGTTTGGGGTGGTGCTAAGCTCAAGCAGTAGGGGAGGGGTGGGTTCTTTGTGCTGAACCCTGGACCCGTCCCCCGGTCCCCAAACACTTCAGGGCCCTGTGGGCAGACTGGGCCGCCCTTGCTGGGCACAGACAGGCAGCGCCCACAGCCCCAGACCGGGGCTTTCCCCACCCTAGTCACAAGTCCAGGGGGGCTGGAGGCAGCTGAGCTCCGTGGCTCCCATGGGGGGGGGGGCTTTATTCATACAGTCAAAGGCAGCATCGCTATGGCAACACACCCCATCCTGCCAGGCGGGGGAGGCAGCCGGCTGCTGCCATGGGGATGACAGGCTGAGAGGCAAGAGCTAGGGCCGGAGGGTGTCATGGACTGACAGATCGTGCCCACTCTTGGCCCCGTGCGGTCCGTGGGTGGCGAGGGGGGGCACTTCAGTGCGCCAGCCCTTCTCGGGGCTCCACTCTCTCTCGGGGTCAGGCCCCTCCACCTCCTGGAGC
>NW_020708778.1:0-2163 GCF_002925995.2 Terrapene triunguis
GGCATGAGACCCTGCCTCTTCCCCCAAGGCCCCTCCTCTGGCCAAGCTAGGAGCCAGGCTGGGGAGTCCGAGCCCCTCCACTTGCCTGGGGTGTCCCCACCCTCTGGGGTCCTGCCCAGGCCAGGTGGAGGGTCCGCGGCTCTCCACAGCTGCCCAGGTGCGGACCCTGGGGGGTGAGGACACGGGCTGGGGGCTGCTCTCGGGTCTCCCCACCCCAGGCAGGTGGAGGGTCTGCTGCTCCCCTCAGCTGTCTGGGCTCCCTGGGCCGCTCTTACCCAGGCCGGGCCTCGGGGGCAACAGGAGGGGCTGGGAGCCAGGCCCCGTGGTGAAAAGGGGGAGGGCCTTGGCCCCTTGGCCCCCAGTTCCAGCGCCCCTGTTCCCAGCCCCAGGGCAACTCCTTCATACCCGAGGCAGCACTTCAAGGAACGATTGCTAATGAAGTGGCTAAAAAATTGGAGGAGGCTCAAGTGCCAGCTATTCTCCGGCGTCCCGTGGGTCAGATGAGAGGGGCTGTTCCCGAGTGGGTCCCAGCCCAGCTGACTTTTGCAGGTGATGTGGAGGCAAAGGCCACTGGAGACAGAATTGGCCAAGCAGAGGGAAGCCGTGCCAGGGAAACGAGAAGCTGTTGATCCCGTAGGGCCAACCATCAGCAACTATCAGACCAGCCCAGGTGAAGAGCTGCCGAGCATAGAATCATAGAATATCAGGGTTGGAAGGGTCCTCAGGAGGTCATCTAGTCCAACCCCCTGCTCAGAGCAGGACCAATTCCCAACTAAATCATCCCAGCCAGGGCTTTGTCAAGCCGGGCCTTAAAAACCTCTAAGGATGGAGATTCCCCCACCTCCCTAGGGAACCCATTCCAGTGCTTCACCACCCTCCTAGTGAAATAGTGTTTCCTAATATCCAACCTAGACCTCCCACACTGCAACTTGAGACCATTACTCCTTGTTCTGTCATCTGCTACCACTGAGAACAGCCGAGCTCCATCCTCTTTGGAACCCTCCTTCAGGTAGTTCAAGGCAGCTATCAAATCCCCCCCATTCTTCTCTTCTGCAGACTAAATAAGCCCAGTTCCCTCAGCCTCTCCTCATAAGTCATGTGCTCCAGCCCCCTAATCATTTTCTTTGCTCTCTGCTGGACTCTCTCCAATTTGTCCAATTTGTCCTTCTGTAGTGTGGGGCCCAAAACTGGATGCAATACTCCAGATGTGGCCTCACCAATGTCGAATAGAGGGGAACGATCACGTCTCTCGATCTGCTGGCAATGCCCCTACTTACACAGCCCAAAATGCCGTTAGCCTTCTTGGCAACAAGGGCACACTGTCGACTCCTATCCAGCTTCTCGTCCACTGTGACCCCTAGGTCCTTTTCTGCAGAACTGCCGCTTAGCCAGTCGTTCCCCAGCCTGTAGCAATGCATGGGATTCTTCCGTCCTAAGTGCAGGACTCTGCACTTGTCCTTGTTGAACCTCATCAGATTTCTTTTGGCCCAATCCTCCAATTTGTCTAGGTCCCTCTGTATCCTATCCCTACCCTCCAGCGTATCTACCTCTCCCCCCAGCTTAGTGTCATCTGCGAACTTGCTGAGGGTGCAATCCATCCCATCCTCCAGATGATCATTAGTGAAGCTCATGGAGTCACAGTCTTGGTGCTCTGGAACTGCTCTGAACAGGGGCGGCAGCCGTGACAGCCCCCTGCTCCGCCTCTTCCCACCGAGGCCACGCCCCCGCTCACTGCTGTCAGCCCCTCCCCCCGTGGCCCTGGCAAGGGAGAGAGAGGTTATTTAAATACATTGGAAGTGAGAGAAAGACAAAGGGAAGTCTAGGTGCTCTAGTTAGTGGGAAAGGAGTGTTAATAACATCGAGAAAGAACATGTGCTTAATGCCCCTTGGGCTTCAGTCTTCATTTAAAACGTTAATGGTGACTCAACACAATGAATATTAACAACCCGGGGAAGGAACACAAGCCAAAATACGGGAAGAACAGGCTAAAGAATATTTCGATGTATTCAAGGTCATGCCAAACCAACCTGATTTCCTTCGTTGACAGGATCGCTGTCCTACCGGAAAGGGGGGAAGCGGTAGACGTGATAGACCTTGATTTTAGTCGGGCTTTCAACGCAGTCCCACATGACATTCACATAAGCAAACTAGGGAAATGGGGTC
>NW_020708779.1:0-5937 GCF_002925995.2 Terrapene triunguis
GGAGACCCTGCCCACTGTGCAGCAGGCGCGCTGGGCTTCCCAGGGATGTTGGGGGTTGTGTGTGCTGGGGTGTGGGTGGCTGTGTTGATTTGGGTTGGGGTGTGTTGTGCAGGAGGGTGGTGTTGATCTGTATGTGTCTGGGGTGGTTGTGTGTGCTGGATGGGTTGTTCTGTGGGTGGTTGTGTTAATTTGTGTTGGTGTGCGTGTGTGTCTGGGGTGGTTCTGTGTGCTGGATGGTGTCACGGAGTCCCCGGGCGATGCTCTGGAACTGCTCCCCACAAAGCCAGGCAGGACTCTGGGGAGCCTCCTCTCCCTCGCAGCAGACTGTCTTCAGGGCAAGAAGTTCACACGGCTTCACCTCCTGGGTCTCTCCTGGGAGCATTCAGCATCCTCTGCCCCTCCGTGCGCTTCCCACAGCGAGTCCGCCCAGGCGGGGTCCTGGGGCAGCCAGAGGGTCCTGCACCCCCACTTCGCAGTCAGATGTGACTCTCAGCCAGCCAGTAACACAGAGGTTTATTAGATGACAGGAACACGGTCTAAAACAGAGCTTGTAGGTACAGCGAACAAGACCCCTCAGCCGGGTCCATTCTGGGGCCCAGCGAGCCAGACAACCCCGTCTGCCCTCACTTCCCATCCCCAGCCAGCTCCCAACTGAAACCCCCTCCAGCCCCTCCTTCTCTGGGCTTTGTCTCTTTCCCGGGCCAGGAGATCACCTGATCTCTTTGTTCACCTTTAGCTATTCCCTTGCGGGGGGGAAGGGCCCCAGCCATTTGTTGCCAGGATACAGAGTGTCAGCCATTTATGGAGACTTAAGAAATGCATAGGGGAAACTGAGGCACCCACACAGTATTCAGAGGAAACATTAAGAACAGTCCCACTTCGTCACAGATGGGTTGTTCTGTGGGTAGTTGTGGTGATTTGTGTTGGGGTGTCATGCAGGAGGGTGATGCTTTGTGTTGGGGAGTGTGTCTGGGATGGTTGTGTGTGCTGGATGGGTTGTTCTGTGGGCGGTTGTGTTGATTCGTGTCTAGGCGAGTTCTGCTGGGAGATTTGTGTTGATTTGTGAGGGTGGCATCTGGGCCACTATCTGCAGCTGCAGCCAGTCAAGGTGGTGACTGGTGGTTACCTCGGATGTGGCCATGGCCTAGGACAAGGCGTGGCCCCCTGGGTGGTAAAACTGGGTGGCTGCAGCCTGCGCCCCTGGGGTGAGTGTCCCTGGTGTCAAAAAGAGCCCTCGGCCGTGCTCGGTGCTGCCACATCGCTTCACCCCGACTGTACGGACGTTGTCGCTCTGAGTCACACACACACACACACACACACACACACACACACGCTGCTCTGCTCAGCCTGGGCTCCGAAGGGCTACCGGAGGGAGCTCTCTGCTGCCGTCTAGTGGTGATGCAGGAGAAGAGACCGAATGAGCCAGGCCTCATTTGCATGTTTGTTATTCCCGTGTGACCAGTCTGGTTGTTTGGGTTAAAATCCATCTGCTTTGTGGCTGCAGGGAGACTGGAAAGGTGCCAGTCGTGCTGGATGATTAGCAGGCCCGGAGCTGGGCTGAATGTGCCCTGAGAGAGGGGTCACCCTAACCAAGCACTCGCTCTGCTGGGTGGTGGAGCAGGAGGTGGCTGGGGTTTGGGGTTGGGGTTTATATGTTAGAAAATTGTTTCTGCTGAAGGGTTTGTGCCCAAGGGTTTTGCTGAAGCTGTGCAGAGCACCCACAGGAGCTGGCTGGGAGCGTATCTGTCCAGCACTGGCAAAGCTGAAATCCCTGTAGCCAGCTTGGTGGTGGGGTGTGAGGACTGGACCAGCGCGTGGATTCTCAAGGGCTGCAGATGGACTGGACCTGTGCGAATGCTCTCCTGGGCTCTGGGACTTTGCTAGCTACTGTGAGTGGGGTGCTGCAGAGTGGGAAGTGACATGTTAAAGGGACCACTGTCCGCTGCCCGAGATCCCCTGAGGGCAGGGGTTTACTTATCCGTATCCCACTGATTTATTGGTGCTGTTTTCCCAAGTTGATGCAGTGTCTCCTGTTCCCTTCATAAGATCTTCCTTGTCTCAGGCAGTGATGCAGTGCTTGGCAGAGGGAAGGGTTGCCTGTACTCAGGGGAGGGGTGTAGTTCTTCCCAGGTTTCTGAAAAGGAGCTCAAGCAGGTGTGTTTGCAATTTTTAAGAGCACCCCTGGATATTGAACCTGGCCGTTGTTTCTGACGATGACACCTGGCAGAAGCGTCACCTTGTCATCGCATCAAAAGACACCAAGTTAGTTTGGCAGGATTTATTTTCCATAAACCGATCCAAGAAATGATTCAACCGATCATTGAAAGTCAACATTAAAGGTCCAGCAAGTTCCACAGCCAAATCTTTTCAAATTCTTGGATGCAAGTTATCTGGATCTCCTCATTTTAAAAAGTCTAACATTAGTAGCTGCTGATGAACTTCTTAGTTACTGTTGGAATGGGAAGTATTTTATCATCAGAGGATAACATTATCTGGCTTTTCCCCAAGTGCAGAACAGCCACATTTACTGAACCGTTCTCCCTTGGTTGCATTGTTGTTGATAATTCTACCAAGGTGTAACGATGATGGTTCTGGCGGGACCCAACTGAGAGTGCCAATTCAGGACAAATCGCTTAAAACAGGGTAGTTACAGCCCTAGGCTGGGGTTTTTCCACCTCTAAGGCAAACCAAACCAGCTAGACAAAGAGGACTTTGGTCTCACCCCACTGGCTAACCACAAGTCACACAAACAATTCCCTTAGACACTCCAGTTTCCCAGTATCACCACCAGTGCCACTTGTTATGGGGACGAATTATTATGAAAACCAATACCCCAGTAAAAGAAAAAAGGTTCTCCTGATCCCAAAGGACCAAGCCCCAGACCCAGGTCAATATACAAATTAGATCTTACCCGCAAATCACGCTGTTGCCAATCCTTTAGAATCTAAAATCTAAAGGTTTATTCATAAAAGGAAAAAGATAGAGATGAGAGTTAGAATTGGTTAAATGGAATCAATTACATACAGTAATGGTAAAGTTCTTGGTTCAGGCTTGTAGCAGTGATAGAATAAACTGCAGGTTCAAATCAAGTCTCTGGAATACATCCCCAGCTGGGATGGGTCATTCAGTCCTTTGTTCACAGCTTCAGTTTGTAGCAAAGTCCCTCCAGAGGTATGAAGCAAGATGGAGGAGCTGTAGCAGCTTTTTATAGTCTCTTGCCATGTGGTCTTTCTTTCTTTGTCCCAAAGACAAGCTGTCCATCACACGGCATGGAAAAACCAAGAGTTCTGTCCACAGGCAGGTCCCTGCATGCCTTGCTGAGTCACAAAGAGTATCTGCCTTCTCGCAATGGGTCAATGGTCCTTAATGGGCCATCAAGCAGGCTAGGCAGAGCTGACACCAACTTGTCTGGGATGTCTCCCAGAAGCATAGCCTAGGTTTGAAATACAGACAGTATAGAGCCAATATTCATAACTTCAACTACAGAATGATACACATAAACAGATAGCCTAATTATACCCAGCCAATCATAATCTTCCCATAGACACCTCACACGACAACCTTTGTACCATATTTACTGCAAATATATAACAATGGTTGCAGCAGTGATCTATATGGTTACAGATTCTGTCAATAACGTCACACATGGACCAATGCCATTGTTCAGATTCCATTTGTTCCTGATATACTTTTGTGAGTGGATCCCTGGGGTGCAACCTAGGACTGTGGGACCGCTGTGCCCCCTTAACGCACTAATCTGGGTTGTTGCCTTACTGGTGACAAGCAGCAAACCCCTCCAGGCGCTGTGATCACTCAGCCATCAGCATGTGGAGCCCCACACCCAGCTGGATTGCAAGAATGCTCCCAGAGTCACTCATGAATCACACAGAAAAAGGCACCAGTCAAATCTCCCCTCAGATCCTAGCCTTGTACCTCAGGAATACACCGTCTTGCACTGCTCAAGACCTTTCATGAGCAACGCAAGTTTATTAATTGGTTCACCACTTCATCAATGGAAAGTGGACATACATCAGCCTTTGTAACCTGAGCAGATTTACCAAGCACTTCAGGCAAACTCACTGGCAAAGATAAACACTAGAATAAGTTTATTGATTAGAAAAGATGGATTTTAAGTGATTATAAGTGACAGGCAAAAGTCAGAGGAGTTACCAAAAGAAAAGATAAGCACGCAGTCTAAATTCTCAACCTTCTTAGACTAGGCAATCTCTGGTCTAAGCAGTTTTTCTCCCTGCACTGGATACTGCAGGTTGGTTACAGTCTTTCATATGCAGGTGTAACCCACACACCTCCTGGGTGCGGAGCTCTGTCCCCTCTAGTGGCACCGAGACCACTTAGAGATTCATGAGTCTGCTACAATCTCAGCTAAGGGCCAGGTGGCTTTGAGCTCATGCAATAGAGGCTCATGCACTAAGCTCCAGAGGTCCCAAGTTCAATCCTGCTCACCAACAACTGGGGTCTGTCGGTGTTACACAGATTCTTCCTGTTAGCCTGGGGACCAGTCTCCTCAGCTCCAGCGTTCTTATTGCCTTCAGGGTAGGTGGGGGCGGAGAAAAGGCAAACATGGGGCCTCTGTCCACTACTTTATATCCTCAGTCCATGTGCTTGGAGAACACAAGTCCAGGCATGTCTGGCGGGCATTGTCGAGTCTCCAGGTAAGGTTGAGCAATTCCCCTATTATGGTCTTGTGCAAGTGAGTCATTGAATTCTAATTCCCTTGCTGGACAATGGCTGTTGATGGTTGTTTGACACCTGCCCGGGCGTTGGTTACTTTCCTTGTGTTGTCTCTGGGGAGCTAATATCTGGGCTATTCCCCAACGCACAGCATGTTTCAGTGACAAACATACAACACAATCTCATTACGTATATCATTAGTGATATGAAGTTTTTAGATAGAACAATGGCTTTCAGCAAATCATAATCTTTCCCATGATACCTTACATGGCATGCTTTATATGAAACACCACAATTATATACAAATGATGAATATGGGGATTACAGGGTGCTCCTCCAAGGTACAGAGTATCACAACTTTCAAAAATCACTCCTTCTTATTGTCCTTAACGTTGCTGGTCATAGAATTTTTCTTGTGTCCTTTTGCTTCCCTTATCAATTTTCTACAATTCTTAGCTTCTAATTAATATTAATTACTGTCAACTTCCCCTTTTTTCTATTTGTTATATATATATAGATATATATATATCTTCCTTTACTTTCCCTCTGAGCCAGGCTGTTTTTTTAAGCAGTGTGGCCTTCTTTCTTGATTGTGGCTTTTTGGACATCTCGCAAAATGGTCTTAAACCATTCCCAATTGTCATTTACGTTTTCCTGTTTAAATTCTTTCTCCCAAATGATTTAGTTCAGAATTGTTTTCAGCTTTGTTAAATTGGCCCCTTTAAAGCACCAAGTCTATATACTGCTGATTGGGACTTTACTCTGTTCGTGCATCACAAAGGTACTCAAATCTGGCACTTAACCAATGACTTTCAGTCCCTTGAATCAGTTCCCAGGTGAGCTCTAATACAACCTTCACCTGTGTTGGTTGGCTGCAGCACGTCCTGTGTCAGGAAATGGCCGTCTGTAACTGTTCAAAGTTTCCAGGACACTAGTATGGTTGGGAGGGGGGAGGGGCAGGGGGTATTTTCCTCCCAGTCTGCTGCAGACCAGCCCTTCATGCCAGCTCTCCTGGCTGGGGAGTCCCAGCCAGAGGCTCACAACGCAGCCGCTCAAACCTGACCTTGCAATGTGGGGGACTGATCCCAGCCGTGTCTGGCTGTCAGCGTTCGGTGCAGACATGGGGCCCTTCACATGAACTCGCACCTGCTCTGCCAGCGTCACAGAAGTGGCTGGGCCTTGTGCTCCTGCCTGCCCCAGGGGCCTGGCCAGGAGAGGGCGCAGTCCCATGCATGGGTATTGCTC
>NW_020708780.1:0-1385 GCF_002925995.2 Terrapene triunguis
CGCACCTCTCTGAGCCTTAGCACGTCTGTCTCTGCCGTGGGCCCCCTCGGGGAGTCCACTCGCTCTGGACCCCCGGGGCCTCCACCCCCGAAGGGGTGGATGCCCCCCCTGTTCTCTAGCCCGGAGCGACTCTCAGCCAGCGTAACACAGGAGGGTTTATTGAGAGTTGAACCCAGCACAGGAAACTCTCCGGGCCTCAGGCCTGGCCTCCCTCAGCCCAGCACATCCCAGTCTCTTGCATCCAGGTGGGCTCTGCCTGCTCCCCCTCTCCAGCCCCGAGCCCCCCTGCTCTGAGCTGCGCATCTGATACCCCCTGCCCCAGGCCCCGCCTCTGTCCATTGTCTTCTCTCCAGGTAAACAGGGTCGTAAACCGGGGCCTCCTCTCCTCGCTTCTGTCCTCTGGCTGGAACCGGCTGGTTAGGTCACTGGGTCCTCACTCTTCAGCCCATTGTCCGCCCACTGGCCAGAACCGGCTGCAACTCCTGCGCTGGGTCTCCGAGTCCGGTCGCTGGGGTATCCATCCTCCAGGCCATCGGCTGGGGTCCCAAGTTCCCTCTCCGGTCCTCTGAAACAACAAACTCCCTCTCCCCTCACCTCGTTAAACCAGTAACACCCAGGGAAACTGAGTCCCACCCCCTCCGCATGCAAACCATTAAAACCCGAACAAAAACAAGAAAACCCCCACTTCATCACAGGCTGCATGGGGCAGTGGGGCGGGGCTGGGTGGGGCAGAGGGGCGGGGCTGCGGAGCTGCCTGTGGGTTGTGCTGCCGCGCACTGGCCCACTCTCCCCTTGTGGCTTTGTGCAGATGCTGACGGCTGTAGAGCGGGCTGGGGGGGGGGTCCCTGGGGCAGGGCTCCCCAGATGTGGGTGCTGGAGCGGGAGGAGCTGGTGCCCACCACACGTGTCGGGAGTCAGGCTCCCTGGGTCAGAGCAGAGCCCACCAAGCACAGTCCTGGTTTCACACGCTCAGCCCGTGAGTGACGTGGGCTGCGCAGCCTGGCGCGCTCTGCCCCTGGTGTCATCTCCAGAGCCAGCAGCTCAGCAAGTCCCTCCCCATGGGGCCAGAGAACCAAGCAGCAGGTCAGGAATATCCCGATCCTGCCCCTGCCGAAGTCCCCACAGCATCCTGCCCGGGACACGGGGCTCAAGTCTGTCCATCTGTCTCGGGAAGGACAGAGGGGCTCAGAGAGGGGCGATGGCACCGAGACCATCTCCCCCCTGCAGACAGACCCCAGAACAGCTCCACCCTAGCTTCAGCCCTGTACCCAGCCGAGTGCCCACTGCCCCCCGCTGATCGCAGCAGGGGGTCCCTGAGGAACAGCTTCACTGCTCAGCTCTAGAGCTCAAAGCCCATCACAGGGGCAGGTTAGTGACATCACCCC
>NW_020708781.1:0-1095 GCF_002925995.2 Terrapene triunguis
GTTCTGTTAAATCAAACTCTGAAGGATATAGGAGTTTGGGCAGTGTAGTGTGGTTTATGTTTGTTTGTTTTGGTTTGGTTTTTTTTGTAAGTAATATTGTGGTAATTTCACAATTTTAAAGAAAATGTTTAAGGAACGGGACCAGGAAGGGTGGGGGCTAGTTAAAAAGCCCACCCTCCTTGCTAAATTGGGAGTGGAAAAAGCTTGTACCCATGAAAAGGACCTGTTTATTGAAAAAAGCAGGATCGGGCCCAGGCAAGCAAAAGATAAAGAAACTGAAAAACAGGTTAGGTACAGAAAGTTAAAACAGCACTCTCAAATCTTACAGCAGCAGTAACATCAGGAGAAGAAACATTTGAGACCCCAGAAGGGGGCAGACCTTTGGGACCCCTCTGGAGATTGGGAAGGGGGATATTTGGGATATCTGGGTAAATTCCTCCTCCCAGGGCCAAAATGCCATTGAAACAGTTAACAACAGTGCCTGCTTCTGCCTCAGATCTCCAGGCTATGGCAAAATGGCTGAAGATTTTAAAACAGAAATTTTTTTCTAAATAAAGTGTTAATGCCCTTTTACTGAAAGAAAGGAAAAATTTACACTCACAAAAAATGCACAATTTAATTAGCATTTGTGCAGCCCCAAGTACCAAACACACTGTGGCAGAAACTAAGCAGGTTCTGCCATGGTGGAAACACTGTGCTAATTTGTTTCCAAGCTTTTATCTTGCAGGCTCTAAACCAAAACATCAGGAGAGCTGGTACCAGCTGAAGAGTTATAAAATACCATGGTTATAGTGTCATGACAAAGTCTGTGTTCAGTGTTCTGTGTTGCATGTTCTGTGTCTGTCTCTAGTGGTGTCCTGTGCTAGCCTTGGGTCCAGAAAAAAAGGGAATACTACACTAGACAGGGCAAATGTCTTTTCCTCTCTCTACTTCCCCCATGTCCATCCAATTTATCAATCACCACTTGTGTCCAAAGGACTTTGGTCCCCAGTGCATCAGGTTTATTTTTTGTTAGGTTCTCTAATAGTCATTTTGTTGATAATTTTTGTTAATACATTTGTATTGTTAGTTACATTTGCTTGTATTGTTAATTCC
>NW_020708782.1:0-1098 GCF_002925995.2 Terrapene triunguis
AGGGGCCTGGCCAGGAGAGGGCGCAGTCCCATGCATGGGTATTGCTCAGTTCTGGGCCTGCCCTGCCCTGCACGGCATCCCTCACCCGGGGCAAAGCGCTGGCTGCTGCTCGGTTGTGGGAGCTCTGTGCCTGGCGTCAGTGACTCGGGGCGTCTGGCATTGGGAGCAGGGCATGGCCTGGCCAACCTTTGGTGTATGCTGCACTCGTGGCCAGGGCAACCGTGCCCTCTGTATCACCTGGCAGATTCACCGGTGGCACCGGCTCTGTGTCCAACGCTCCCAGCGCTGCAGAGGCTGAGCTCACGCCGCTGTGCGGAGATGGCTGCACGGGGACCCCGTCCCCTGCCCTCATTTGCAGTCTGAGGGGCTGTCGGGCCAGCCCCCAGCTGGGATCTTGGCACCGTGATGAGGTGGGTCGGGTCCCCTGTGCTGAGTCCCTTTGTGCCCCACTCGACTGGTGCCTGGTTGTCTGGGCCGCTGGCTGCTCCTGCCCCGGTTTCGTCCGCGTGCCGGGCTGTAGCTGGGAGGGTTTGACCGTGTGCGAGAGAGTCTCTGCAGAGCTCCCCCCGCAGCGTCTCTCTCTTCCCCTCGGAGGCGCTGTGCTCAGCCGGGGCTGTCTGCCTGGCCCCCGGAGCTGTTCCAATTCCCCTCTGGAGCAGCCGCAGCTGCTGCGTGTCCCTGGGGAGCAGCTCAGCCTAGTACCTGCTCTGCCCTGGCAGACCCCATGTCAGCTTCCTGCCAGCCTCCGCCCACGCACCCCCTCTGCGGAGCTCCCACACGTGCCCTAGGTGGGCGCCTGGGGAAGGGCGATTCCAGCGCCTGGCTCTAGGCCTCCCCCCGGACGGACGCCATAGTGTGCCGAGGCCCCGCAGCACCGGGGCTGCCAGGGCAGACAGGGTGGCCGGGCGTCACCAGCAGGCTGGAATGGGGGCAGGATGCCGGGTTCCGCACCCTGATTCTCACCCAAAGGCCCAGAGCTCCTTAATGATCACCAGGGGCAAGAAGCCGTTTAAAGGCTTGTTTAAAAGGCAGCAGCTCAGACCCCCTAGCACCGCACTGGGGTCAGCACAGCCTGCAGGGGGAGAGCGCCCCCTACTG
>NW_020708783.1:0-1087 GCF_002925995.2 Terrapene triunguis
AGGGGCCTGGCCAGGAGAGGGCGCAGTCCCATGCATGGGTATTGCTCTGTTCTGGGCCTGCCCTGCCCTTCACGGCATCCCTCACCCGGGGCAAAGCGCTGGCTGCTGCTCGGTTGTGGGAGCTCTGTGCCTGGTGTCAGTGACTTGGGGCGTCTGGCACTGGGAGCAGGGCATGGCCTGGCCAACCTTTGGTGTATGCTGCACTCGTGGCCAGGGCAACCGTGCCCGCTGTATCACCTGGCAGATTCACCGGTGGCACCGGCTCTGTGTCTGACGCTCCCAGTGCTGCAGAGGCTGAGCTCACGCCGCTGTGCGGAGATGGCTGCACGGGGACCCCGTCCCCTGCCCTCATTTGCAGTCTGAGGGGCTGTCGGGCCAGCCCCCAGCTGGGATCTTGGCACCGTGATGAGGTGGGTCGGGTCCCCTGTGCTGAGTCCCTTTGTGCCCCATTCGACTGGTGCCTGGTTGTCTGGGCCGCTGGCTGCTCCTGCCCCGGTTTCGTCCGCGTGCCGGGCTGTAGCTGGGAGGGTTTGACCGTGTGCGAGAGAGTCTCTGCAGAGCTCCCCCCGCAGCGTCTCTCTCTTCCCCTAGGAGGCGCTGTGCTCAGCTGGGGCTGTCCGCCTGGCCCCCGGAGCTCTTCCGATTCCCCTCTGGAGCAGCCGCAGCTGCTGCGTGTCCCTGGGGAGCAGCTCAGCCTAGTACCTGCTCTGCCCTGGCAGACCCCATGTCAGCTTCCTGCCAGCCTCCGCCCACGCACCCCCTCTGCGGAGCTCCCACACGTGCCCTAGGTGGGCGCCTGGGGAAGGGCGATTCCAGCGCCTGGCTCTAGGCCTCCCCCCGGAAGGACGCCATAGTGTGCCGAGGCCCCGCAGCACCGGGGCTGCCAGGGCAGACAGGGTGGCCGGGCGTCACCAGCAGGCTGGAATGGTGGCAGGATGCCGGGTTCCGCACCCTGATTCTCACCCAAAGGCCCAGAGCTCCTGAATGATCACCAGGGGCAAGAAGTCGTTTAAAGGCTTGTTCAAAAGGCAGCAGCTCAGACCCCCTAGCGCCGCACTGGGGTCAGCACAGCCTGCAGGGGGAGAGC
>NW_020708784.1:0-3981 GCF_002925995.2 Terrapene triunguis
TAATATATTACACCAAGATGAAGCAGGGGATAGCAGACAAATAACAATCTAAGCACAGGTCAAGTTTCTTTGTTGTCAACATCACTAACTAGTTTAGCCAGATTCTTCCCCTGAAATGAGAGACAAGGTTGGAGGTTCTCTTCCCCATCTCTGCCCTCCTCCCCAGTACAGTGGGTCAAATCACATGGAGTAGCTGGTATGTAAAACCTCTAGGAAGAGTTTGGTAGCTGTAATTAACTTTCACAACTGTTCAAAATTATTATTTTGTTGGATGGATGGAAATGTGGCTCAAAGTTCTGCTTTACATTAGAGGATGGGGTAGGGATCTAAGGCCTGGTCTACACTAGGCTTTTATGTCGAATTTAGTGCCGTTATATCGAATTAACCCTGCACCCGTCCACACCACGAAGCTATTTCGTTCGACATAGAGCTCTCTTTAAATCGATTTCTGTAAACCTCCCCAACGAGAGGAGTAGCGCTAAATTCGACATGGCCATGTCGAATTAGGCTAGGTGTGGATGGAATTCGACGCTAATAGCTCCGGGAGCTATCCCACAGTGCACCACTCTGTTGACGCTCTGGACAGCAGTCCTAGCTCGGATGCTCTGACCAGCCACACCCTGGGAAAATTTGAATTCCTTTTCCTGTCTGGGCAGTTTGAATCGCAGTTTCTGTTTTGACACCGTGGCGAGCTCAGCAGCAGTGGCAACGATGCAGAGCTCTCCAGCAGAGATGGCCGTGCAATCTCAGACTAGAAAGAGGGCCCCAGCATGGACTGATCGGGAAGTCTTGGATCTCATCGCTGTGTGGGGAGATGAGTCCGTGCTTTCCGAGCTGCGCTCCAAAAGACGGAATGCAAAGACCTATGAGAAGATCTCTAAAGCCATGGCAGAGAGAGGATACAGCCGGGATGCAACGCAGTGCCGCGTGAAAATCAAGGAGCTGAGACAAGGCTACCAGAAGACCAAAGAGGCAAACGGACGCTCCGGATCCCAGCCCCACACATCCCGTTTCTACGAGGCACTGCATTCCATCCTAGGTGCGGCCACCACCACTACCCCACCCCTGACCGTGGACTCTGAGGATGGGATATTGTCCGCGGCCGGTTCCTCAGCGGACGGGGAAGAGGAGGAAGGAGATGAGGAGGACGAGGCAGTCGACAGCGCTTACAACGCTGATTTGCCCGACAACCAGGAGCTCTTCATCACCCTCACAGAGATCCTCTACCAACCCTCCCCAGCCGTTATCCCAGACACAGATTCAGGGGAAGGATCAAGCAGTAAGTGTTTTAAATATCTAAACATTTATTTATAACATAACTGGCATATTTCAAATATTAACAATAGGTAAAGTGCTTTAAAACATGTAAACATTTATTTACAACAAAACAGGAAGATTTAAAATATTAACAGTGGGTAAAGTGCTTCAAAACATGTAAACAGGAAAGTCCAACAAAACGGGAATCTGTGCAAAGTGTATCATGATTAGTCTGTCTTTGGGCGCTTCAATATATAGTCTATTTTCAAAAAATTTCACAATGTCCGCTTCATGATTATACTGCCCAAAACGCTGCACTCTTTTGTCCCTCCAAGGGCACCTAACCCAAAAACTGGTCAATGTATCCGGGGATAGAGGCGACATCCTCCGGGGAGAACTCCTCATAGGTCTCCTGCAGGTGTTTTTCAAGCCTCATGAGCAGGTTCCTGGGCAGGGAGAGCTTGTTAGGCCCCCCGTGGTATGAGACGTTTCCCTGCCACAACGCCAGCAGGTACTCGGGGATCATGGCCTTGCAGAGCATTGCAGCAAATGGCCCCGGTTTCTGCAGGCTGTCAGGAAGCATCCGCTCCTTCTGGCTCTCCGAGACCTTCAGGAGGGTGATGTCTGGCATGACTCCCTGCTGTGAATTAGGTAGGGGAAAGTTAGTATTGGGACTGCTTGCCCGTCCCTTTACAGAACTGCAACCGCCGGTTTACAGCCACGCGGTTTACAGCCGCGAGGGGGTGGGACAGAGCCAGAGTTCATGCTTGCAGGATTGCTGCCAGCAGAGACTCGCATTGCTTTCTATGCGAAAGGAGGCCAGTGCCACTCTTAAAGTTTTAAGCAGCCACAAGTCTACGGCTTACCATGTTTGACAGCTAGACAAAGTCCGGTGTCCTGCCCTGCTCCTCAGCTCGCCACAGCAAGACCGCAGGCACTGTAGGCGAGGGCCGAAAATTCGACCTTGTCCTCAGTGCGCGTGTGATAGGTGCTCTGCATGGTCTTGTTCACAGAGAAAGACTATGTTCTCTGTTCACAGATACATTGATCTGTCTCAGGAATTCACTCCCTTTTTCCAATTCCCACAGCCACATCTGCCCAGAGGCTAGCGCACATTAGGAGGAGGAAGAAGAGGACACGGGAAGACATGTTTGCTGAACTAATGGGATGCTCCCGAGCACAGGCAGCCCAGCAGACACAGTGGAGGGAGAACTTGTCCCAAATGCACCGGGCAAACATGGAACGGGAGGAGAGGTGGCGACAGGAGGACAGGCAGGCTACTCAAACGCTGCTTGGACTAATGAGGGAGCAAACGGACACGCTCCGCCGCCTTGTGGATGTTCTGCAGGACCGGAGGCAGGAGGAGAGAGCCCCGCTGCAGTCTCTCTCTAACTGCCCTGCCCCGCCACCAAGTCCCATACCCCCCTCACCCAAAGTCCAAACACGGAGGGGCGGAAGGGGCCGTGAAAAATTTCACTCCACCCCTGCGGACTGCTCTACCACTAGAAGGCTCTCATTCCCCAAAATTTGAAAAGTCCTTTCCTACCCGCCTCACACAAGACCCCGTCCAAGTTTCACCCCCCCGTTCCATGTGCGGTTGTTAATAAAAAATACGTTTTTGTTCATTATTGTTTCCATCCTCTTCTTTTAGATGAGAGTCTGTCTGAAGGGGGGGTAAGGGGCTTGGTAATTGGACAGGACAGTCACCTTTAGCAGGGGGCAGGTCCAGCAGCAGGGCACATATACAGTGCAGTGACTAGTTATCCTGGTCAGTCTGGGAGGTGGTTTTCATGTTCTGTGTGGTGGGGGAGGTGGTGTTGCTCTGTGACTTGGTGGCGGGGGAGGGCAGTTACAGATCTTATGCAGCGGTCCTTACCCTGGATCACAGAGCCGCGCAGCAGGGGATCTGTAACCCTCCTCCCCCTGCAAGACAGTCACATAGCCGATACATACACGCAGTCCCGGCCAGGAGGGCTGGCAGGCTCCGTTGAAATAACCAGTCCACCACCGCGGAGCCTGTCATTCCTGGAGTTTAGAAGCATCATTTGCATCACAACACTAAACCCGCCCCCCGCCACAGTCTGCGTCCCAGGTTTAAAACATTCCCGCAAAAACAGTAATAAAGACAACGGTGTCCATTAACAAAACAGAACAGATTTTATTTTTTGGGAAGGGGGTGAAGGGGGTATGTAACTGGAGAGGATAGTCGACGGCAACTGGGTAAAGAAACGGGGGCAAGTTCAGCTTCTGTGTCCACAAACTTAAAAGTCACTGGGTACCCTGCTCAGCCTTGAAACTGGCTTTCAAAGCCTCCCGGATGCACAGCGCGTCCCGCTGGGCTCTTCTAATCGCCCGGCTGTCTGGCTGGGCGTAATCAGCAGCCAGGCTATTTGCCTCAACCTCCCACCCCGCCATAAAGGTCTCCCCCTTGCTCTCACAGAGATTGTGGAGCACACAGCAAGCTGCAATAACGATGGGGATATTGGTTTCGCTGAGATCACAGCGAGTCAGTAAGCTTCTCCATCTCCCCTTGAGACGGCCAAAAGCACACTCCACCACCATTCTGCACTTGCTCAGCTGGTAGTTGAAGAGTTCTTGTGCAGTGTCCAGGGCCACAGTATAGGGCTTCATGAGCCAGGGCATTAGCGGGTAGGCTGGGTCCCCGAGGATCACTGTAGGCATCTCCACATCCCCAACAGTTATCTTGTGGTCCGGGAAGTAAAT
>NW_020708785.1:0-5277 GCF_002925995.2 Terrapene triunguis
TCGGGTGGCAGCTCCCAAGGGGGTTTCTGTGATCCAACCCGTCACAGTGGTGTAGTCGAGCAGGGTCTGTGCACAGCTGATTGCTTTGAGATACTGGTAGAGATTTTAAGTGAGTTTTAAGTGTGGTGGCTGGAGAACAGACAAAGTGGTTACTGGTTTGTTATTTTCTGTTTGCTTATTTCGGGAAAGGGAAGTAGGGACAGAAAAGGAAGCAAAATAAGTAAGACGGAAGATCAGAAGAAACTAAAACTGCACAGGGTACAAATTGCTCAGAAAAGCTGAACGCTGGGCACTGTGAAAGTCTTGGTTAACTAAGAATCCCCTGAGCTGAGTGCATCTCAGTTTCAGTGAACTGCAGAGGGGTTGTGGCCCAGCACAAGAAAGCAGGAAAATGAGTACTAGTGACCTCAGTTTCAGTGAACTGCAGAGGGATTGTAGCCCAGCACAAGAAAGCAGGACAATGAGTACTAGTGACACTGCTAATAAACTAAAGCTGGCCAGGCTGGTAGCAAAAGAGAAAGAAAATGAACATAAGAGACAGTTGGAACTAAGACAATTAGAAATTAGTGCCAGGGAGGCAGAACATGCAAGGGAAGAGGCTGCCCACAAGAGAGCTATGGAGGCAGCGAGGGCGGCAGCGAGAGCGGAGGCAGAGACAGCTGCCCACAAGAGAGCTATGGAGGCGGAGGCAGCGAGAGCAGAGGCAGAGACAGCTGCCCACGAGAGGGCTATGGAGGTGGAGGCAGTGAGGGCGGAGGCAGAGGCAGCTGCCCACGAGAGGGCTATGGAGGCCCAGAGGGAGGCCCAGAAACATGAACTGACTGTTATGGAGTCGAGGAGACAAAACCCTCCCCCGGCTGGCTCCACTTCCCCAAAAATCCACAAATGGGAGCGACTATGTCCACAGTATGACGAGTCCAGCGATATCGCCGAATATTTCATCACCTTTGAGAGACTGTGCACCCTCCATGCCATCCCTGAAGATCAGAAGATGATCAATAAGATGCCTATTGATGATGCTTCAAACTATGGTAAATTCAAGGAACTGGTTTTGAAACAGTTTCAGGTTACACCTGAAACCTACAGGGTTAAATTCAGGAACCTTAAGAGGGGATCTGGATTAAGTAATGTGGCTTATGCCAATGAAATGAGAGATTTGGTAGATAAATGGGTGCGGGGGAGAGGCATTACCAGCTTTGAAGGGATGTGTGATCTGGTTACTCAGGGACACTTCCTGAATATGTGCAGTGATGAGGTGAAACAGTATTTGTGGGACAAAAAGGTAAATGCAGTGGGTGAATTAGCTGAGTATGCTGACTCTTAT
Source organism: Terrapene triunguis (assembly GCF_002925995.2). NCBI lineage: Eukaryota > Metazoa > Chordata > Testudines > Emydidae > Terrapene > Terrapene triunguis. Next base: position 1,325 of record NW_020708785.1, read on the forward strand.
GAACAAGCACAAGCTGCGATCAAACATAAACCACTGGTGGAGGGGTATAAGGTTGGGGGAAAGCAGAATCACCGTTTTACCCCTGGGTCTGGGAGAAAGGAGGCTGGGCAGTCACCCCCCCATTCTCCTGTTACTCGTCCCAAATTTCCTGCACAAGCAGGGGATCCCAGACGGTGCTTTCACTGCAATTCCCCAGGGCACCTGAGGAGTAGCTGTCCCAAATTGAAGGAGAATAAACCTCCCTTGTCCCATGTTAGCTCGGTTGCCTTCAGCCCTGAGGCCCCAGAGGGCACCCCCACCTCTTATCACACCAGCTTGATGGACATGGGGCCCAGTGAAGCGGACAGGGAACACATCAAGGTTGTCAAGATCGATGGCATGGAGTGTCTGGGATGGAGGGATACGGCGGCTCAGTTCTCTCTGGTTCGACCGAGTGTGGTCCCAGATGCTAGTGTTCTGACGGGGCAGATGACCCACATTAAGGGAGTGGGGCCGCAGAGGTTCCCTGTGCCCCTGACTAAGGTTCATGTGGAATGGGAAGGTATGGAAAGGGATTTACTGGTGGGGATGCTCGAGGACATCCCCGCGGACATGTTGCTGGGAAATGATTTTTTCAGCAGAACTAGGACTGTTAGTGTGGTAACTCGCAGCATGAAGAAAGGCTGTGAGGGGGAGGCTGTTCCGGCTGATGACTGTAGGTCTGATGCAGCTGAACAAGCCAACACCTCCTGCCCCAGGGAACATGGTGGTGGGTGACTCAGAGGGAGCCCCCAGGGATGGGGCGGGGACCTTGGAACCCATAGAGGAGTTGGGGGAGGGTCTCATTGACAGAACAGTGCAGGGAGGCGGGGTACTTCCAAATATGGGAGAGGCAGAGCCAGGCCTCTGTCTGGCTGAGGACAACAGGCTCCCAGGGGTGGGGGCAGGGGAGATGCAGTCAGTGCCCAGGGACGCTATCTCAAGGGTTGTCTGTCAGGAATTTGCAGCTAGACAAAGGGCGGACCCCTCCCTTGAAAGTATAAGAAAGTGTATCTCGGAGGGAACTCCAGGAAGGGAGGGGGGGGGAGAAGTTTTTTGAAGAGGACGGGAAACTGTACAGGCAGGCCCCTGTAGCGAAAAACCAGGGTCCCGGTCAACCCTATAAGCAGTTGGTTGTACCCAGCCAACACCGAGGGGAATTAGTGCTGGTAGCGCATGACAGTCCCTTTGCTGGTCACTTGGGGGTACAGAGAACATATGACAGGCTGAGGAGGAATTTCTACTGGCCAGGGATACAGAATGAGGTGAGGGATTATTGTAGGACTTGTGTGGTGTGTCAGGAGAGGAAGAAGCCGGGGGGACCCCAAAAGGCTCCGCTGCGTCCCTTGCCCATCATCCAGGAGGCATTCCAAAGAGTGGCAATAGACATAGTGGGCCCTATGCCACGCCCCACCCGGAGAGGGAACAAGTATATCTTGGTGGTAGTAGACTTCGCCACTCGGTACCCTGAGGCAATTGCACTGTCTAACATAGAAGCCGAGACAGTGGCAAGAGCTCTGCTCATCATATTCAGCAGAGTGGGCTTCCCTAAGGAAATTTTGTCAGATCGGGGGGCAAACTTTATGTCGCAGTTGTTCAATGAGCTATGGAAGGTGTGTGGAGTAAAACAGCTTAAGACAGCCCCCTACCACCCCCAGGCCAATGGGCTGGTGGAAAGATTCAATGGGACCCTAAAATCCATGCTGGGGATGTATGCCAAGAAAAGGGGCCAAAGTTGGGATGAACTATTACCGTTCCTGCTGTATGCCTACAGGGAGGTACCCCAAGAGTCCACAGGCTTTTCTCCATTTGACCTTCTGTATGGGAGGAAAGTGAGGGGACCCCTCGATCTCATCAGGGATACCTGGGAAGGATGCAACACGGTAAGGGAGGAACCTGTGACTGAGTATGTCCAGAGGTTCAGGAGGGAGTTGAAAGACATGATGGAGATTGTACAAAACAACCTCCAGAGCAGTCAGGCCAAGCAAAAGGCTTGGTATGATAAAAATACTTGTAAACGCACTTTTGATGTAGGAGATTTGGTCATGGTACTCGGCCCTGCCAAAAAGTTCAAGATGCAAAACTCCTGGGAGGGGCCCTTTAAAGTGGTGGAAGTGGCGAATGAGGACACTTAAAGTTAAAAAGCCCCTGGATGGTGCGGTACCCCAATTGGTACACGTAAACAGACTCAAGGCCTATCACAGCAGAGTGGCCGAGGTAAACATGATCTGTTGCGTCGAAGGGGAAACCGAGGCACACCCACTCACTGATCTGATGGCTGAATGCCAAGACAGGTCGTCCCTTGAAAGTATAGAAATCTGTAGTGAGCTGACACCACTCGAAAGGAGGGAAGCATTGTCAACACTGCAGAAGTACAGTGAGGTATTTTCCAACAAACCAGGGAGGACGCACTTGCTGTCCCATAGGATCCTCACGAAAGGGGCTCAACCTCCTCCTTCCAGGCCTTATAGGGCCTCCGGCAAGGTGAAGGAGCAAATTCAGGCTGAGATACAAAGCATGTTGGACTTGGGGGTGATTAAGGATTCCGACAGTGCATGGGCTTCCCCTGTGGTCTTGGTCCCCAAAAGAGATGGCACCGTTAGATTTTGTGTAGACTATAGAAAACTCAATGCTGTCACTGTAACAGATGCATACCCCATGCCAAGAATTGATGACATGCTGCATGTGCTGAGCCAAGCCAAGTACCTTAGTACCTTTGATCTGACCAAAGGTTACTGGCAGATCCCTCTGGAGGGAGAGGCGCAACAAAAATCAGCTTTTATCACGGACATAGGGCTCTACGAATTCACAGTGTTACCTTTTGGTCTGGTAAATGCGGGTGCCACCTTCCAGAGACTGGTCAACAGAGTGTTAAATGGCTTGCAGCATTATGCTAGGGCATATATAGATGACATTGCTGTATTCAGCAACACCTGGGGTGACCACAGAGAGCACCTGGAAGTCGTGCTATCAAAGCTCAAAGAGGCTGGGCTAACTGTGAAGCCCTCCAAGTGCAAGATAGGGGCAGCCAAAGTCCCTTATCTGGGGCACTGGGTAGGGGGGGGGTAAAATATCCCCCGACCCTCTTAAGGTGGAAGCCATCGTGAAATGGCCTGTACCCCAGACTAAAAGGCAAGTCCAATCCTTCATAGGCTTGGCAAACTATTACAGGAGGTTTGTGGTGGGGTTCAGTGACGTTGTGTCCCCAATCACGGACTTATGTAAAAAGCATCAACCTAATAAGGTCATTTGGTCAGAGGCATGCCAAAAAGGCTTCAACAAGGTAAAAGCACTCCTGTCCGCGAAGCCTGTGCTGGCCAGCCCTGACTTCGAAAAGCCTTTTGAGTTGTGCACTGACGCGTCAGACACAGGGTTGGGTGCTGTGCTGATGCAGACAGGGGAAGACAGTAAGAAGCATCCCATTGCCTTCCTGAGCAAAAAACTGTCCCCGGCCGAACAGAATTACTCTGTTATAGAGAAGGAATGCTATGCCATTGTGTGGGCCGTCAAACAATTAAGACCTTACCTTTTTAATAGGAGGTTCAGAATTCTAACTGACCATTCACCTTTAGTATGGCTTCACCGAACTAAGGGCACCAACTCCAAACTGCTACGCTGGAGCCTGGTCCTACAGGAGTTTGACATGGAGATTACTCATGATAAAGGAAAGGAGAACTGGGTAGCAGATGCCCTGTCCAGAAAAGAGGAACTTTAGGTATACTGCCTCCGCCATGGACAGTGTCCAAGTCTCTGGCAGTAAGTTCAGGGGGAGGGTGTGACCGTGTACCCCATAAGGCTTTGTGGGGAGGGGGTGCTTATAAATGTATGTATGACATAACTGGAATATGTTTGGTGCTGCCTGTGCCAGGTAACATATCTCCGTAAAGGTTATGGTCTACTATATCTATTCATCCTATTTGTACATATATATATAT
>NW_020708786.1:0-1048 GCF_002925995.2 Terrapene triunguis
ATATATATATCATTTTCTACTTGAGGTTAAGAATATGGGCTGTATGCTTGCTTGGTTTCTAAGTAAGCTTTGGGAGGCATTTGGTCAGCTTCTTTAGGAAGGAATTCGCCAGGTTAAGTACCTGATCAGGGAACAATGCATCTTGGGATGCTCCAATCCACATAAGAAGTCTTCCTGGAGACATGCAAGATTCCATGTGGGCAATGGCTTCAGCCTGTAAAGACTGAGTCATGCAGGGACATGTGACTTGCCCAGGTGACTCCAGAACTCCATCTTGGAGCTGGACTTTGCATAGGAGGGAGGAGGGGGGTCTCCTCCCACAAGAGAGAGTCTATTTAACCCTGGGGGAGACCCCTCCATTTTGTCTTCAGCTGGCTAAAGAAGGAGCCTCTCCACCCCCCCAGGATGCTTGAAGGAAACTGAAACAAAAGACAGTAACTACAGGGGTTGTGAGAGATTGCTGGACCCAGGCTAAAGGAAGATTAGCCTGTAAAAGGGAGCATTCTGGAACTGGTGAGGAACTTATCTGTATTTAGTTTGATTAGGCATAGATTTGCGCATTTTATTTTATTTTGCTTGTGACTTACTTTGTTCTGTCCGTTACTACTTTGAACCACTTAAATCCTACTGTCTGTATTTAATAAAATCACTTTTTATTTAGTAATTTACTCAGAGTATGTATTAATACCTGGGGGAGCAAACAACTGTGCATATCTCTCTATCTGTGTTATAGAGGGCGAACAATTTGAGTTTGCCCTGCATAAGCTTTATGCAGGGTAAAACGGATTTATCTGGGTTTAGACCCTATTGGGAGTTGGGCATCTGAGTGCTAAAGACAAGCACACTCCTGTGAGCTGTTTTTGGGTAAACTTGTAGCTTTGGGACAAGTAATTCAGACCCTGGGTCTGTGTTGAAGTGGACTGGAGTGTCTAATTCAGCAAGACGGGGTGCTGGAGTCCTGAGCTGGCAGGGAAAACAGAAGTAGGGGTAGTCTTGGCACATCGGGTGGCAGCTCCCAAGGGGGTTTCTGTGATCCAACCCGTCACAG
>NW_020708787.1:0-1175 GCF_002925995.2 Terrapene triunguis
TGTAAATGACTACACATGGTGTAAGACACAGGAGATTCAGGCCCTATATGTCCTGCTAGCTGACTGTGGAAGTAATTAGTATGCACCTGTATCCCTAACCATACATACAGGAAAGATACAATTTTGTAGGTCATTGCAAGCGATTAGGAGGTAATTGTGGGGAAATAATGGCAGTGAGCAGTTTGTGAAAGTGAAACACAATCTTTCTCAGTAATTTAAGGTCTTATCCTTTGGGGTGCTGAACACTTCCTCTGAGATGCTTAGCATCCACAAACTGTACATTCATGTTAACAGGAATAGCAAGTGCTCAGCACCCCAAAGGATAAGACCTTAAATTACTGAGAAAGATTGTGTTTCACTTTCACAAACTGCTCACTGCCATTATTTCCCCACAATTACCTCCTAATCGCTTGCAATGACCTACAAAATTGTATCTTTCCTGTATGTATGGTTAGGGATACAGGTGCATACTAATTACTTCCACAGTCAGCTAGCAGGACATATAGGGCCTGAATCTCCTGTGTCTTACACCATGTGTAGTCATTTACATCTATGTGTTGGGGTGCTGCAAAGTAGGGGTCAAAGTACCAGATCAAAATGAGTGTTTTGCACCCCCTTGGTGCAGGTGTAAATGACTACACAGTGTGCAAGGCAGTGGAGAACTGGGCCCAGAGTTTATTCCATTTTTATGAAACAGAGGCCAAATACTACAGTGTAACAACAGCATATATCCAGAGTATTTCCATTTTCCACAATTAATACATAACCTAGGACCTAATTCAACAAAGCAAAGAATGTGTTTAAATCACACCGATGTAAAAACGTGCTTGAAGTTAAGCATGTGCTTGGCTGAATCAGGTCCTAGGTTATGTATTAATTGTGGAAAATGGAAATACTCTGGATATATGCTGTTGTTACACTGTAGTATTTGGCCTCTGTTTCATAAAAATGGAATAAACTCTGGGCCCAGTTCTCCACTGCCTTGCACACTGTGTAGTCATTTACACCTGCACCAAGGGGGTGCAAAACACTCATTTTGATCTGGTACTTTGACCCCTACTTTGCAGCACCCCAACACATAGATGTAAATGACTACACATGGTGTAAGACACAGGAGATTCAGGCCCTATATGTCCTGCTAGCTGACTGTGGAAGTAATTAGTATGCACCTGTAT
>NW_020708788.1:0-3236 GCF_002925995.2 Terrapene triunguis
GGTTTCAGAGTAGCAGCCGTGTTAGTCTGTATCCGCAAAAAGAACAGGAGTACTTGTGGCACCTTAGAGACTAACAAATTTATTAGAGCATAAGCTTTCGTGGGCTACAACCCACTTCTTCGGATGCATATAGAGTGAAACATTGAGGAGATATATATACACACATACAGAGAGCATGAACAGGTGGGAGTTGTCTTACCAACTCTGAGAGGCCAATTAAGTAAGAGAAAAAAAACTTTTGAAGTGATAATCAAGGTAGCCAAGTACAGACAGTTTGATAAGAAGCAAGTGTGAGAATACTTACAAGGGGAGATAGATTCAATGTTTGTAATGGCTCAGCCATTCCCAATCCCTATTTAGCCCTGAGTTGATTGTGTCTAGTTTGCATATCAATTCCAGCTCAGCAGTCTCTCGTTGGAGTCTGTTTTTGAAGTTTTTCTGTTTTAAGATAGCCACCCGCAGGTCTGTCATAGAATGGCCAGACAGGTTAAAGTGTTCTCCCACTAGTTTTTGAGTATTATGATTCCTGATGTCAGATTTGTGTCCATTAATTCTTTTGCGTAGAGACTGTCCGGTTTGGCCAATGTACATGGCAGAGGGGCATTGCTGGCACATGATGGCATATATCACATTGGTAGATGTGCAGGTGAACGAGCCCCTGATGGTATGGCTGATGTGATTAGGCCCTATGATGGTGTCACTTGAATAGATATGTGGACAGAGTTGGCATCGGGCTTTGTTACAAGGATAGGTTCCTGGGTCAGTGTTTTTGTTCAGTGATGTGTGGTTGCTGGTGAGTATTTGCTTTAGGTTGGGGGGTTGTCTGTAAGCAAGGACAGGTCTGTCTCCCAAGATCTGTGAGAGTAAAGGATCATCTTTCAGGATAGGTTGTAGATCTCTAATGATGCGCTGGAGAGGTTTTAGTTGGGGGCTGAAGGTGACAGCTAGTGGTGTTCTGTTATTTTCTTTGTTGGCCCTGTCTTGTAGGAGGTGACTTCTGGGTACTCGTCTGGCTCTGTCAATCTGTTTTTTCACTTCAGCAGGTGGGTATTGTAGTTTTAAGAATGCTTGATAGAGATCTTGTAGGTGCTTGTCTCTATCTGAGGGATTGGAGCAAATGCGGTTATATCTTAGAGCTTGGCTGTAGACAATGGATCGTGTGGTGTGTCCTGGATGGAAGCTGGAGGCATGTAGGTAAGTGTAGCGGTCAGTAGGTTTCCGGTACAGGGTGGTATTTATGTGACCATCGCTTATTAGCACAGTAGTGTCCAGGAAATGGACCGCTTGTGTGGATTGATCTAGGCTGAGGTTGATGGTAGGATGGAAATTATTGAAATCATGGTGGAATTCCTCAAGGGCTTCTTTTCCATGGGTCCAGATGATGAAGATGTCATCAATGTAGCGCAAGTAGAGTAGGGGCGTTAGGGGACGAGAGCTAAGGAAGCGTTGTTCTAAGTCCGCCATAAAAATGTTGGCATACTGTGGGGCCATGCGGGTACCCATAGCAGTGCCGCTGACTTGAAGGTATATATTGTCCCCAAATGTGAAATAGTTGTGGGTGAGGACAAAGTCACAGAGTTCAGCCACCAGGTTAGCTGTGACATTATCGGGGATACTGTTCCTGATAGCTTGTAGTCCATCTGTGTGTGGAATATTGGTGTAGAGGGCTTCTACGTCCATAGTGGCCAGGATGGTGTTTTCTGGAAGATCACCGATGGATTGTAGTTTCCTCAGGAAGTCAGTAGTATCTCGAAGATAGCTGGGAGTGCTGGTAGCGTAGGGTCTGAGGAGAGAGTCCACATAACCAGACAAGCCTGATGTTAGGGTGCCAATGCCTGAGATGATGGGGCGTCCAGGATTCCCAGGTTTATGGATCTTGGGTAGCAAATAGAATGTCCCTGGTCGGGGTTCTAGGCATGTATCTGTACAGATTTGTTCCTGTGCTTTGTCAGGGAGTTTTTTTAGCAGATGGTGTAGTTTCTTTAGGTAATCCTCAGTGGGATCAGAGGATAATGGCTGGTAGAATGTGGTGTTAGAGAGCTGTCTAGCAGCCTCTTGGTCATATTCCAATTTATTCATGATGACGACAGCACCTCCTTTGTCAGCCTTTTTGATAATGATGTCAGGGTTGTTTCTGAGGCTGTAGATGGCGTTGTGTTCAGCATGGCTGAGGTTATGGGGCAAGTGATGTTGCTTATCCACAATTTCAGCCTTTGCACGTTGACGGAAGCAATCTATGTAGAAATCCAGTCTGTTGAGCCAGACGAGTACCCAGAAGTCACCTCCTACAAGACAGGGCCAACAAAGAAAATAACAGAACACCACTAGCTGTCACCTTCAGCCCCCAACTAAAACCTCTCCAGCGCATCATTAGAGATCTACAACCTATCCTGAAAGATGATCCTTTACTCTCACAGATCTTGGGAGACAGACCTGTCCTTGCTTACAGACAACCCCCCAACCTAAAGCAAATACTCACCAGCAACCACACATCACTGAACAAAAACACTGACCCAGGAACCTATCCTTGTAACAAAGCCCGATGCCAACTCTGTCCACATATCTATTCAAGTGACACCATCATAGGGCCTAATCACATCAGCCATACCATCAGGGGCTCGTTCACCTGCACATCTACCAATGTGATATATGCCATCATGTGCCAGCAATGCCCCTCTGCCATGTACATTGGCCAAACCGGACAGTCTCTACGCAAAAGAATTAATGGACACAAATCTGACATCAGGAATCATAATACTCAAAAACTAGTGGGAGAACACTTTAACCTGTCTGGCCATTCTATGACAGACCTGCGGGTGGCTATCTTAAAACAGAAAAACTTCAAAAACAGACTCCAACGAGAGACTGCTGAGCTGGAATTGATATGCAAACTAGACACAATCAACTCAGGGCTAAATAGGGATTGGGAATGGCTGAGCCATTACAAACATTGAATCTATCTCCCCTTGTAAGTATTCTCACACTTGCTTCTTATCAAACTGTCTGTACTTGGCTACCTTGATTATCACTTCAAAAGTTTTTTTTCTCTTACTTAATTGGCCTCTCAGAGTTGGTAAGACAACTCCCACCTGTTCATGCTCTCTGTATGTGTGTATATATATCTCCTCAATGTTTCACTCTATATGCATCCGAAGAAGTGGGTTGTAGCCCACGAAAGCTTATGCTCTAATAAATTTGTTAGTCTCTAAGGTGCCACAAGTACTCCTGTTCTTTTT
>NW_020708789.1:0-5363 GCF_002925995.2 Terrapene triunguis
CTGTTCTTTTTGCGGATACAGACTAACACGGCTGCTACTCTGAAACCATTCAAACCACTTGCTTGCATTCTCAGTGGCGGATTTAGAGTTAGTGGGGCCCTGTGCTCAGCTTCTATTTTGGGCCCCCCCACCCCTCGGGACCCAGCCAAGAAAAAGAACATTCTCTCTTATCTCCCCCATCCCTGTTTTTCATTCTTTTTTTCTTCATCCTCCTCCTATATTATAAGTAATAGCAAGTAAATGAAAATGAAGTGAGGTACCTTGATTGTTTTTGTAGTCTAACTTTTTTTTCACAGACCACTTGAAAATTGCGGACCACTTAATGATCTTTCCAAATATTGTTGCCACCATTAGCTAACTATTGTAAAGTGCTTTGATATGAAGGCTTTATAAAAAAAAACATAAAAAAACATGGGGGTGCGGGGTCTAGCCAGGAGTTAGGATGTGGGAGAGGGCTCAGGGTTGGGGTGTGGGGTCTGGGAGAGAGTTGGGTGGAGGAGCAGGCTGGGGGTTGGGGTGCAGGGTCTGGCCAGGAGTTAGCATGTGGAAGGGGGCTCAGGGCTGGGGCAGAAGATTGGGGTGTGGAACGCTTACCTGGGGCAGCTTCTGTTTGGTGCAAGGGGTGCAGGTGGGGATGGGGGAGTGCAGGAGTCAGGGTAGGGGGTGTGGGTGGAGCTGGGTGTGTGGGGGGTGTGCAGGACTGAGGGCAGGGGGCTGGAGGGTGTGGGGACCACCCTAACCCTCAGGGCAGGGGGCTGGGGTGTGTGTGTAGGGGGCAGTGCTCGGGGACGGGGGCTCGGGGCTGGGGCAGTCCCAGTTGCGGCCGCTGAGTTACCTTACCTGGCTGGCTGGTGGATGCATCCCTGCCCCGCCGCTGCTCCTGTTCGCTGCCAAAGGGAGCTGTGGCAGCAGCAGCACGTGAGAGCTGAGACCCCCTGGCCTGCCGCTCCCTTCCCCTGGCCTTTTTCCAGGGTCTGCCAGCAGCAGTGCATGCCAGAGACTGCACCTGCACTGCCTGGCGTCCAGAGGAGCAGGGCAGCAGGACAGATATGGGCGGACGCCCCACCAGGGGAGCGCGCCCTCCTCCCCTACAGCGCGCCCCCCGCCAGCCCCTCACCTGCCTGCCTCACCTGGCTGCCAGCGCCAGCCAGCAGCAGGAGCCCTGGGAGGCAACGGGAGCCCGGCTCACCGGCTGGGAGAATGCACCACATGCTGTGCCTCCAGCACGGCTCTTAAACAGCTCCCTCCCTGCTCTCCTCCACAGCTTCTGCCCCCACAGAGGGTGCTGGACAGTGCCGGGCTGCCTGGCCCTGGGACCCCCTGTGGTTGGGGGGCCCCGTGCCAGGGCACTGTGCATTTCACTGTAAATCCACCTCTGTGCATTCTGATGCTTTAAGTTCTGCCAGCTGCCACAGCCCATAAAGGTCTTCTCAGAGGAACACCCCTGACACTCTCCATACAGTAGGGGCTGCAGAGTGTGGGGTACTAACCCAGCTCTATGCCACTTGGGATTTCTCCATACTGGAGGAATCCACAACTTTCTAGACACGGCAGCTTTACAAGCCCTTTATGCTACCAGAGTGATGCAAAGGGACTATACTGGGACCAAGGACGTGGCCATGTATCTTCTGGAAAAAGTGAGATTTTAGATGATAGGTGTATTTGTTTCAATCAGGGTAGCTCAGCTGAATTAGTTTAACTTGACTGAAAATACCTTTGCAAACCCTGTATAGGCAGAGGTTGCTCAAACAATCTGAAAGATATTAAACTGCATCCATAGGGAAGTTAAAGGGATGAGGCTTCAATCCAAGTAAGCTAACTTCAATGAGCTAACTCAGTTAAAAAACACACCTTTTTGCCTGTGAAGACAGACTTTAGAGACCTCACTGATGTGGGTGCGAAGAAACACCTGAAGAATGGGAAGGGAGATCACCTAATTCCTCCAAAGAGAGGATATGACTAAATTTGAATTTTTAGGTATGTTACTTTAAATAATTATCAATTTAGCTATACACCAGATACAAACTTTGTGTGTGTGTATGCTAGTCATGTTTAACCCTTGCCCAGGGTTAAACATGATTAAAGGCAAATGTTTGTGTCCTGGAACAAATCTTTATGTAGTGTTTACCCTGGAATTTACAATTGTGATAGTTAATGTGAAGATTACTAAAATCTCAAGTATAGACAAGTCCCAGATGGCTGGAAACTCACAACAGTGATTGCTTTCAAATAAAGCAAGGACTTATCCTCTTGTGCCACTGCCACTCAGTATTTTCCTTGCATTTGTTCTATGAGGTGTGATTTGGCCTCCGTTTGGGCCTCATCCAAGTTTTCTAAAGGGAAATTTCAGTTGTGGGGTGCCCTGGGTAGGGTTACCATCCGTCCGGGTTTCCCCGGACATGTCCGGCTTTTGGGTCTTTAAATAGCCGTCTGGGGGGAATTTGTAAAAAGCTAAAAATGTCCGGGATTTCCCCCCGGACGGCTATCTAAAGACCCAAAAGCGGCTGACAGGGCAGCTGCGCCGGATTGAGCCGCTCAGGCAGCAAAAGCCCCTCCCCCGCTGCAGCTTCAGCACGCCGGTAGCAAAACGGGAGCAGGAGCTGTTTGTGCCGCTACACCCAGAAAGCCACCCCCCTGCCCATGGCAGCCGGCCCTGATTGGCCAGCCCTGCTCCCTCCCCCGCGCTGGGGGCGAGTCAAGAAACAGGGAGCAGGGGGAGGGTTGGATGGGTCAGGGGTTCTGGGGTGGCCTGTCAGGGGGCAGGGGTGTGGAGAGGGATTGGGGTAGTCAGGGGACAGGGAGCAGGGGGAGGGGCTTTTGCTGCCTGAGCGGCTCAATCCGGCGCAGCTGCCCTGTCAGCCGCTTTTGGGTCTTTAGATAGCCGTCCGGGGGGAAATCCCGGACATTTTTAGCTTTTTACAAATTCCCCCCAGACGGCTATTTAAAGACCCAAAAGCCGGACATGTCCGGGGAAACCCGGACGGATGGTAACCCTACCCAGGGCACCCCACAACTGAAATTTCCCTTTAGAAAACTTGGATGAGGCCCAAACGGAGGCCAAATCACACCTCATAGAACAAATGCAAGGAAAATACTGAGTGGCAGTGGCACAAGAGGATAAGTCCTTGCTTTATTTGAAAGCAATCACTGTTGTGAGTTTCCAGCCATCTGGGACTTGTCTATACTTGAGATTTTAGTAATCTTCACATTAACTATCACAATTGTAAATTCCAGGGTAAACACTACATAAAGATTTGTTCCAGGACACAAACATTTGCCTTTAATCATGTTTAACCCTGGGCAAGGGTTAAACATGACTAGCATACACACACACAAAGTTTGTATCTGGTGTATAGCTAAATTGATAATTATTTAAAGTAACATACCTAAAAATTCAAATTTAGTCATATCCTCTCTTTGGAGGAATTAGGTGATCTCCCTTCCCATTCTTCAGGTGTTTCTTCGCACCCACATCAGTGAGGTCTCTAAAGTCTGTCTTCACAGGCAAAAAGGTGTGTTTTTTAACTGAGTTAGCTCATTGAAGTTAGCTTACTTGGATTGAAGCCTCATCCCTTTAACTTCCCTATGGATGCAGTTTAATATCTTTCAGATTGTTTGAGCAACCTCTGCCTATACAGGGTTTGCAAAGGTATTTTCAGTCAAGTTAAACTAATTCAGCTGAGCTACCCTGATTGAAACAAATACACCTATCATCTAAAATCTCACTTTTTCCAGAAGATACATGGCCACGTCCTTGGTCCCAGTATAGTCCCTTTGCATCACTCTGGTAGCATAAAGGGCTTGTAAAGCTGCCGTGTCTAGAAAGTTGTGGATTCCTCCAGTATGGAGAAATCCCAAGTGGCATAGAGCTGGGTTAGTACCCCACACTCTGCAGCCCCTACTGTATGGAGAGTGTCAGGGGTGTTCCTCTGAGAAGACCTTTATGGGCTGTGGCAGCTGGCAGAACTTAAAGCATCAGAATGCACAGAGGTGGATTTACAGTGAAATGCACAGTGCCCTGGCACGGGGCCCCCCAACCACAGGGGGTCCCAGGGCCAGGCAGCCCGGCACTGTCCAGCACCCTCTGTGGGGGCAGAAGCTGTGGAGGAGAGCAGGGAGGGAGCTGTTTAAGAGCCGTGCTGGAGGCACAGCATGTGGTGCATTCTCCCAGCCGGTGAGCCGGGCTCCCGTTGCCTCCCAGGGCTCCTGCTGCTGGCTGGCGCTGGCAGCCAGGTGAGGCAGGCAGGTGAGGGGCTGGCGGGGGGCGCGCTGTAGGGGAGGAGGGCGCGCTCCCCTGGTGGGGCGTCCGCCCATATCTGTCCTGCTGCCCTGCTCCTCTGGACGCCAGGCAGTGCAGGTGCAGTCTCTGGCATGCACTGCTGCTGGCAGACCCTGGAAAAAGGCCAGGGGAAGGGAGCGGCAGGCCAGGGGGTCTCAGCTCTCACGTGCTGCTGCTGCCACAGCTCCCTTTGGCAGCGAACAGGAGCAGCGGCGGGGCAGGGATGCATCCACCAGCCAGCCAGGTAAGGTAACTCAGCGGCCGCAACTGGGACTGCCCCAGCCCCGAGCCCCCGTCCCCGAGCACTGCCCCCTACACACACACCCCAGCCCCCTGCCCTGAGGGTTAGGGTGGTCCCCACACCCTCCAGCCCCCTGCCCTCAGTCCTGCACACCCCCCACACACCCAGCTCCACCCACACCCCCTACCCTGACTCCTGCACTCCCCCATCCCCACCTGCACCCCTTGCACCAAACAGAAGCTGCCCCAGGTAAGCGTTCCACACCCCAATCTTCTGCCCCAGCCCTGAGCCCCCTTCCACATGCTAACTCCTGGCCAGACCCTGCACCCCAACCCCCAGCCTGCTCCTCCACCCAACTCTCTCCCAGACCCCACACCCCAACCCTGAGCCCTCTCCCACATCCTAACTCCTGGCTAGACCCCGCACCCCCATGTTTTTTTATGTTTTTTTTTATAAAGCCTTCATATCAAAGCACTTTACAATAGTTAGCTAATGGTGGCAACAATATTTGGAAAGATCATTAAGTGGTCCGCAATTTTCAAGTGGTCTGTGAAAAAAAAGTTAGACTACAAAAACAATCAAGGTACCTCACTTCATTTTCATTTACTTGCTATTACTTATAATATAGGAGGAGGATGAAGAAAAAAAGAATGAAAAACAGGGATGGGGGAGATAAGAGAGAATGTTCTTTTTCTTGGCTGGGTCCCGAGGGGTGGGGGGGCCCAAAATAGAAGCTGAGCACAGGGCCCCACTAACTCTAAATCCGCCACTGAGAATGCAAGCAAGTGGTTTGAATGGTTTCAGAGTAGCAGCCGTGTTAGTCTGTATCCGCAAAAAGAACAG
>NW_020708790.1:0-3169 GCF_002925995.2 Terrapene triunguis
CTGTTCTTTTTGCGGATACAGACTAACACGGCTGCTACTCTGAAACCGTGCACTCCTGGCTCCCTTCCACTGCCAGCAAGAGATCATCGGCACCAGGGCAGTGGCCAGGCCACGTGCAGGCCTAAACCTGCAGCCCTGGGCCAAGGGGCTCCATGTTCGCACCCCCCGTGGTTTCTACAGCAAGTGCCGAACCAGGGGCTCCCTGACCTCTGATGGTGGATTCGCTTCACACAAGCACCCCGAAAGGTGGCTCCTTACCAGTCTCGTTATTACATTACAGTAGCACCCAGAGGCCCTAGGCAGCAGGGAGTCATTCTGTGCTCGGTGCTGTAGCCTGTAGCCACATGTGCATAACGTCAGTCCCAGGCCTTGCAGCACAGCCGGGTCCAGGAGCTTGGGCCAAACCCTGTGGCTCTGCCCCTTTAAAAGCTGATTAACTGCCCAGGCCCCAAAGTGCCGTGGGAAAAATCCCCTAGCGCCTCGCAGTCCTCTTGCCCCTGCTTCCTGCAAAACTCTCTTCCGGCTTCAGAGTGACGGCCCTCGCTACTTCCCACCTGGCTCCTCCAGGCCTAGTCTGGGGGGTGCACAGCCCAACGAAAGCAAGGCCATTGGGAGCTTCTCGTGACAGCCTGGCCCCGGCAAACACAACAGTGTCAATTGTTTCCACACCAGTGTGAGCTGAGAATGGGGCGTCTGCCTTTCCTCACCGTCCCCGGCTCTCCTCCACTGATTGGCTGACTGGGGGCGAGGGGGAGTTCAAAGGAGGACTGGGGGGAAATCTTTCCTTTTCAAGGTTATTCCCCCCTTTGAAATGTATTTAACTTTTCAGTTCTTGATTTGCACCTTACTGGTTTGCTAGTTTTTCATCGTCTGTAAGTGAAATTTCTTGGGCAAGCGCGGGAGTGGGGACACCAGGTGTTAGGTACCACTGAAGATTAAATGCCCCACCTCTGCAGCTGGGTACAAGGCTGAGCTCGCTTCATTGGTCTCATGTTATATGATCTGATCTAGCAGCTAATCCTGAGACGTTATCATCAGTTTGCCCAGGTTCACCTGCACTGGACTGTCTCCCATCCATCACTGAATTCCCTAATGAAACAGCCGTTCTACATGTTAGCCCCAGAGCCAGAATGTTTACAAGGCCGAAAAGCTCTCTGCTCCCCCCGTAGGAGGAAGCTACTCCCAGCTAGAGTCCACCATCCTCCTGCCCCAGTGCATTTCTGTCCAGTGAGGTAGGGTGCGCAGGTTGAGGTTTGTGTGTTCTCTGCTGATGGAAATGATACTACAAATCAATGCATTTTTGAAAGGGGTGGACATTGTCAAAGATACGGCCTGAGCAAAATGGGTCACTCGGAGCTTTCAAGGGAGGGATCTGGACTCTAAGTAGGGAACCCAATTGCAGCAGGGAAGCCTAGTCCAGTCGAGGGTTCTGCTTGGCTCTGATTTCCAACATGCCGGGTCGTTTACCCATAGGGCTGAGGGGTCAGCTGGGCCCTGCGGCAGCCTTTGGGTTTCACTAAGTTTATTATGATGCAAATAGCTTGCTAGTGTGTTTTTCCCAAATCAAAGGTGTTTTGTGGCTTCATGTTCCCAAAGTCCCGTCCCCCCTACTCCCCAAAACAGATTAAAAACACCCACAATGCTCCTGTTCCCACAGCGTGACCTGGGAGGAGGGAGAAGGATTTGGGTAGGGGCTCCAGCCATTCACCGTATGCTTTAGAAGGATCCCTAGATATCATTTAGCCTGGCTCAGCTAGTGACTGGCAGAAGGTGACAGTTTTTGCTGGCTGAATGAATGCGCCTCAGCTCCCATCCTGCTCGACGGGAACTGCCGGCACTCAGCAGCTGACAGGCCCGAGCACTGGCCCAGTAAATGTTTAGTCCCTCCTCCTGCAAAGAGGCCCACCCTTTGCTTCATGTCTGCAAGCAGTCACATTGCACTCCGTGGGCTACGCCCCGGTGTACAGACAAGCCGTTGCGGTTGTGTGTGCAGGACTGAGGTTAGGTAAAACAAATATCAAGGTGGTTTGAAATAAAGTTTACCTGTTGTGCCTACATATCTGTGAGAGCAGGTCAGCCATCTTCAAGAGGAATGTTTCTCCGACAGAAAATTCAGATCCATCCAAAGGGAAATATTTCACAGAAATGCGTCAAATTCAACAACATTTCATTTAGGAAAATACCAAAACAGACTGAAGCATTCCAGTAATGGGCAAAATGTTCCAGGGCCACTTTTTCAGAATGGACCGGTTAGATTTGCCATTTTGAAATGACTCTTTGTTTCATTTGTTTTATTTGATATAATATTAAAAAGTCAAAATTGGAATGAAATATTTCCATGGACCCGAAGTGACCATTGGTTTAGAAAGTCGTTTTGAGGGAAATTTTGAGTCACAAAAAAAAATTCAAAAAAAATCACAGAATTTCACAGAATGGAAAATCTGTCACTCGTTTGTGTGAACATGGAGATTTCAGATATGTAAATGATCTATCGGATTCCTGCAGACTTGCTGTCATCAGTTACCTATATTCCTCATGTTGCACTGCTTAGTGACCTGAGAGATGCATCCTTACTGTCCACCAGGCCAGTCCCGCTGACCTCAACAATCCCACTCCAGCTCCCACTCCCACTGCATCTGTGGCTGCCGCGTTATAGCAATTTCCAGCACCATGTTTGTCCTGCATTTCATTCATTGAGAGATCAGCTAATGCACAGTAGGAACATTATGTTCTGGTGACATCTGCGGCCCACTAATAATAAGGCAAAGGTAGACAATGAAACATAGCAGATCAAATTGCAACAGCTGTTTTACCAGAGAATGGCCACAAATGTTTGCTGCTCTCAAGTTGTGCTGAATGAACTGATGGAGCTTGTCCCCGGGCTCCGACACCTGCCCCAACCTCCCAGTGGGATTGCACCCTTCAGACTGCCCTTCATCAGGAAGAAAACGCCACTGCCATCTAGTCTGAAACACATTTATCATTTCGAAAGTAAACACAGACACAAACCTCTCGGGCCCGGAAAGCAGAACTCCAGGCACAACGCTGAACGCCTTCCAATACGTGCTTTAAAGAAGGGACCTAAAAAGAGCGCTTAATTTAGAATTACGGAGCAGTTATATGTTAATGAAATATTAATTGACTATGGCAATTACTAAAGTTTAACAAC
>NW_020708791.1:0-3080 GCF_002925995.2 Terrapene triunguis
GTTGTTAAACTTTAGTAATTGCCATAGTCAATTAATATTTCATTAACATATAACTGCTCCATAATTCTAAATTAAGCGCTCTTTTTAGGTCCCTTCTTTAAAGCACGTATTGGAAGGCGTTCAGCGTTGTGCCTGGAGTTCTGCTTTCCGGGCCCGAGAGGTTTGTGTCTGTGTTTACTTTCGAAATGATAAATGTGTTTCAGACTAGATGGCAGTGGCGTTTTCTTCCTGATGAAGGGCAGTCTGAAGGGTGCAATCCCACTGGGAGGTTGGGGCAGGTGTCGGAGCCCGGGGACAAGCTCCATCAGTTCATTCAGCACAACTTGAGAGCAGCAAACATTTGTGGCCATTCTCTGGTAAAACAGCTGTTGCAATTTGATCTGCTATGTTTCATTGTCTACCTTTGCCTTATTATTAGTGGGCCGCAGATGTCACCAGAACATAATGTTCCTACTGTGCATTAGCTGATCTCTCAATGAATGAAATGCAGGACAAACATGGTGCTGGAAATTGCTATAACGCGGCAGCCACAGATGCAGTGGGAGTGGGAGCTGGAGTGGGATTGTTGAGGTCAGCGGGACTGGCCTGGTGGACAGTAAGGATGCATCTCTCAGGTCACTAAGCAGTGCAACATGAGGAATATAGGTAACTGATGACAGCAAGTCTGCAGGAATCCGATAGATCATTTACATATCTGAAATCTCCATGTTCACACAAACGAGTGACAGATTTTCCATTCTGTGAAATTCTGTGATTTTTTTTGAATTTTTTTTTGTGACTCAAAATTTCCCTCAAAACGACTTTCTAAACCAATGGTCACTTCGGGTCCATGGAAATATTTCATTCCAATTTTGACTTTTTAATATTATATCAAATAAAACAAATGAAACAAAGAGTCATTTCAAAATGGCAAATCTAACCGGTCCATTCTGAAAAAGTGGCCCTGGAACATTTTGCCCATTACTGGAATGCTTCAGTCTGTTTTGGTATTTTCCTAAATGAAATGTTGTTGAATTTGACGCATTTCTGTGAAATATTTCCCTTTGGATGGATCTGAATTTTCTGTCAGAGAAACATTCCTCTTGAAGATAGCTGACCTGCTCTCACAGATATGTAGGCACAACAGGTAAATTTTATTTCAAACCACCTTGATATTTGTTTTACCTAACCTCAGTCCTGCACACACATCCGCAACGGCTTGTCTGTACACCGGGGCGTAGCCTGCGGAGTGCAATGTGACTGCTTGCAGACATGAAGCAAAGGGTGGGCCTCTTTGCAGGAAGAGGAACTAAACATTCACTGGGCCGGGGCTTGGGCCTGTCAGTTGCTGAGTGCCGGCAGTTCCCGTCGAGCAGGATGGGAGCTGAGGCGCGTTCACTCAGCCAGCAAAAACTGTCACCTTCTGCCAGTCACTAGCTGAGCTAGGCTAAATGATATCCAGGGATCCTTCTAAAGCGTACGGTGAATGGCTGGAGCCCCTACCCAAATCCTTCTCCCTCCTCCCAGGTCACGCTGTGGGAACAGGGGCATTGTGGGTGTTTTTAATCTGTTTTGGGGAGTGGGGGGACGGGACTTTGGGAACATGAAGCCACAAAACACCTTTGATTTGGGAAAAACACACTAGCAAGCTATTTGCATCATAATAAACTTAGTGAAACCCAAAGGCTGCCGCAGGGCCCAGCTGACCCCTCAGCCCTATGGGTAAACGACCCGGCATGTTGGAAATCAGAGCCAAGCAGAACCCTCGACTGGACTAGGCTTCCCTGCTGCAATTGGGTTCCCTACTTAGAGTCCAGATCCCTCCCTTGAAAGCTCCGAGTGACCCATTTTGCTCAGGCCGTATCTTTGACAATGTCCACCCCTTTCAAAAATGCATTGATTTGTAGTATCATTTCCATCAGCAGAGAACACACAAACCTCAACCTGCGCACCCTACCTCACTGGACAGAAATGCACTGGGGCAGGAGGATGGTGGACTCTAGCTGGGAGTAGCTTCCTCCTACGGGGGGAGCAGAGAGCTTTTCGGCCTTGTAAACATTCTGGCTCTGGGGCTAACATGTAGAACGGCTGTTTCATTAGGGAATTCAGTGATGGATGGGAGACAGTCCAGTGCAGGTGAACCTGGGCAAACTGATGATAACGTCTCAGGATTAGCTGCTAGATCAGATCATATAACATGAGACCAATGAAGCGAGCTCAGCCTTGTACCCAGCTGCAGAGGTGGGGCATTTAATCTTCAGTGGTACCTAACACCTGGTGTCCCCACTCCCGCGCTTGCCCAAGAAATTTCACTTACAGACGATGAAAAACTAGCAAACCAGTAAGGTGCAAATCAAGAACTGAAAAGTTAAATACATTTCAAAGGGGGGAATAACCTTGAAAAGGAAAGATTTCCCCCCAGTCCTCCTTTGAACTCCCCCTCGCCCCCAGTCAGCCAATCAGTGGAGGAGAGCCGGGGACGGTGAGGAAAGGCAGACGCCCCATTCTCAGCTCACACTGGTGTGGAAACAATTGACACTGTTGTGTTTGCCGGGGCCAGGCTGTCACGAGAAGCTCCCAATGGCCTTGCTTTCGTTGGGCTGTGCACCCCCCAGACTAGGCCTGGAGGAGCCAGGTGGGAAGTAGCGAGGGCCGTCACTCTGAAGCCGGAAGAGAGTTTTGCAGGAAGCAGGGGCAAGAGGACTGCGAGGCGCTAGGGGATTTTTCCCACGGCACTTTGGGGCCTGGGCAGTTAATCAGCTTTTAAAGGGGCAGAGCCACAGGGTTTGGCCCAAGCTCCTGGACCCGGCTGTGCTGCAAGGCCTGGGACTGACGTTATGCACATGTGGCTACAGGCTACAGCACCGAGCACAGAATGACTCCCTGCTGCCTAGGGCCTCTGGGTGCTACTGTAATGTAATAACGAGACTGGTAAGGAGCCACCTTTCGGGGTGCTTGTGTGAAGCGAATCCACCATCAGAGGTCAGGGAGCCCCTGGTTCGGCACTTGCTGTAGAAACCACGGGGGGTGCGAACATGGAGCCCCTTGGCCCAGGGCTGCAGGTTTAGGCCTGCACGTGGCCTGGCCACTGCCCTGGTGCC
>NW_020708792.1:0-1096 GCF_002925995.2 Terrapene triunguis
GGCTGCAGGTTTAGGCCTGCACGTGGCCTGGCCACTGCCCTGGTGCCAATGATCTCTTGCTGGCAGTGGAAGGGAGCCAGGGGCGCACAGTGATTTTATTAGCTCTGTCAGCTGCCTTCGCCAGCCGTGACTGCGAGGCGTTGCTCACACAGCGCGGCTCGTACCAGGGCTGGAGCGAGCTGTTCTGCAGGGGCTCTGCTCCGTTCTGGCCGGGAGCGCGCGGAGGGTGGGGTGGGATGGCTGCCTGCAGGGGCGCTGCAGGGCTGTACTCAGCTACCGCCGGGTACCGCGGGGAGCAGAGCGAGGCGATACGTCTGGCCATGGCGCAGTGTGCGGAGGACACGCTGCATCTCCCCAGACACAAGCAGCTCACTCCATGCCCGGCTGCCTCTGGCGCTGGGCTGAGAATGAGCAGGCTGAGACGTGGGCCCATGACTGGTTATGCTGGTGAGATGGAACCTGCAGAGCAATGGGACCGGCGTTTGCTCACTGTTTATTGGCCATGCTCGCACCCTTGGGGCCCTGCTGGGTTGGCAGCTGCTCCTGGTGACCAGCCTTTCCATCAGTCCTGCGACTCCTGCCTGGCCAGGATGCTGCGGCTGGAAGCAGAACATGCTGTCGGGATCCACGCTGTCACGCCCAGGGAGTGCCCTCTGCTAGAGCTGCCCCTCTGCAATGTCCCCTGGCTGAGCGGGGTCCTGCTAGCGAGTACATGACACCAGGGCTCTAGGCTTGCCCCGACGCTGGCTGCTATGTAAGCTGTTGATTTCAACGGGTTTGTAAATAGGACCTGCACCTCAGCCTGATCTGCCGTGTGTGTGTGTGTGTGCGTGCGCCTTTGTGTTTGCAACCGTGTGGGTCAGCGTGCATCTCCGCATGTGTGTGTGTGTCTTTACAGCTGTGTGTGGCTGTGCGTGGCTGTGTGCCATTGTGTTTGCAGCTATAGAATCATAGGACTGGAAGGAAGCTCGAGAGGTCACCTAGTCCAGTCCCCTGCACTCAAGGCAGGACTAAGTATTATCTAGACCATCCCTGACAGGTGTTTGTCTAACCTGCTCTTAAAAATCCCCAATGATGGAGATTCCACCACCCCCCC
>NW_020708792.1:1196-2234 GCF_002925995.2 Terrapene triunguis
CGAGAGGTCACCTAGTCCAGTCCCCTGCACTCAAGGCAGGACTAAGTATTATCTAGACCATCCCTGACAGGTGTTTGTCTAACCTGCTCTTAAAAATCCCCAATGATGGAGATTCCACCACCCCCCTAGGCAATTTATTCCAGTGCTTAACCACCCTGACAGTTAGGAAGTTTTTCCTAATGTCCAACCTAAACCTCCCTTGCTGCAATTTAAGCCCATTGCGTCTTGTCCGATCCTCAGAGGTTAAGAAGAACAATTTTTCTCCCTCCTCCTTGTAACAACCTTTTATGTACTTGAAAACTGTTCTCATGTCCCCTCTCGGTTTTCTCTTCTCCAGACTGAACAAACCCAATTGTTTCAATCTTCACTCATAGGTCATGTTTTCTAGACCTTTAATCATTTTTGTTGCTCTTCTCTGGACTTTCTCCAATTTGTCCACATCCTTCCTGAAATGTGGTGTCCAGCACCACAATACTCCAGTTGAGACCTAATCAGCATGGAGTAGAGGGAAAGAATTACTTCTCATGTCTTGCTTACAACATTCCTGCTAATACATCCCGGAATGATGTTTGTGTGTCTCTCCACCAGGACCTGAACTGAGACCAGCAAGGCAAAGTGCCAAGGCCATCAGACAGACATCAGATTGTCAAGGCTACTAACTTGCAGTGATCTGGCTGTATATAAGGTACCATTCCTAGAAACCTGAGTCAAACGGTCCTTCCAAACAGCAGCTTCTCAAAACCCACCGAGTGCCTGGAGACGGGGAGTAGAAGCAAAAATCTGAGCCAATGCAACCTGCTCCAATAGTCCCAAATGAAGTGCTAGCATTACAGCTGTGCAGAAAGAACAGGAGTACTTGTGGCATCTTAGAGACTAACAAATTTATTAGAGCATAAGCTTTCGTGGGCTACAGCCCACTTCATCGGATGCACAGAATGGAACATATAGTAAGGATATATATATACATACAGAGAACATGAAAAGGTGGGGGTTGCCCTACCCAGGGCCGGCTCTGGCTTTTTTGCCGCCCCAGGCAAA
>NW_020708792.1:2334-3506 GCF_002925995.2 Terrapene triunguis
GGGGGGGAGGGCGGCCAGCCCCGGCAGGGGCTCCTCTCTCCCCTCCGGTGGCCGGGGGGAGGGCGGCGAGCCCCGGCGGGGGCTCGGCTCTCCCCGGCCGGGGCTCGGCTCTCCCCCTGGCGGCCAGAGCGCTCTCCCTGGGGGCCGTGGCCCCGCTCTCCCTGGGGGCCGGAGCGCCGCGCCGCCCCCCTCCAGGTGCCGCCCCAAGCACTAGCTTGGTGGGCTGGTGCCTGGAGCCGGCCCTGGCCCTACCCACTCTAAGAGGCGAATTAATTAAGAATTTGGCTTTGTTCTGAATTGGAACAAAACCTGAAAGTTTAGAAATTCTCTGCCAAGGAAAATCCCTCACAAGAAGTTTTCCGGGTTATTTAGATTTAAAAAAAAATTATATTATAATATGATAATAGATAATATATAAAATAAAAAATTAAACCAAAAAATCATTTTAAAATGAAAAATCGAAACGTTTTGTTCTGAAAATGTCATACCAGGATGTTTTGACATTGTCAGAACTTTTATTCCCTAGTTTCCTTCCAAAACAAAATTCTGTTGAAATCAGCCTGATTTCACAAAGAGTTTTTATTTTGACAGAACGACATAGTCTGATGGAACGTGATTACGTCCAAATTTCTCCAGGCAGCTCTCGCTAGCAGCTTGGATAGCACTTCTAGTTCTCAGGAGCCTTTAGCCAAGACGCCTGGGTTCTTCCACTTCTGTACCTATGATTCCTGGTCTCCCTCTCCTCCTGTCAATGCAAAACCTTTCCTTTTAATACAGCCATTATCAACACACAGGCTGATCAGTGCACTCTAATTCTCACAGTCAGCATCAACCACAAGGCCTTAGCATTGCAAGACTGCAGCTAGCTCACCTTGGGCGGTGATCTCCTCTGACCTCTGAAGCTAAGCACACTGGTGATCAGAAGCATCCAAAGAAAAGCTGCAGGAAAAGGTATTGACGGCACATTTCTCTCTGACTCAGCCTCACCGTTCATTATTTATGGAGCATCACACGTGTGCTGTCATTATGCTATGTTAAACAAGTAACAGAGTCCCTCCCCTGGAGGGTTCACAACACGAAGCCGTGACAATGCAACACAAACAGAACATGTCTGCAGATGGCAGGCACCATGGGACAGGATGGAAAGGGACTGATCTAGGTTACTGGGAGAC
>NW_020708793.1:0-3145 GCF_002925995.2 Terrapene triunguis
ATAAATTTGTTAGTCTCTAAGGTGCCACAAGTACTCCTGTTCTTTTTAGGGGTGCACGGTGATTTTATTAGCTCTGTCAGCTGCCTTCGCCAGCCGTGACTGCGAGGCATTGCTCACAGAGCGCGGCTCGTACCAGGGCTGGAGCAAGCTGTTCTGCAGGGGCTCTGCTCCGTTCTGGCTGGGAGCGCGCGGAGGGTGGGGTGGGATGGCTGCCTGCAGGGGCGCTGCAGGGCTGTACTCAGCTACCGCCGGGTACCGCGGGGAGCAGAGCGAGGCGATACGTCTGGCCATGGCGCAGTGTGCGGAGGATACGCTGCATCTCCCCAGACACAAGCAGCTCACTCCATGCCCGGCTGCCTCTGGCGCTGGGCTGAGAATGAGCAGGCTGAGACGTGGGCCCATGACTGGTTATGCTGGTGAGATGGAACCTGCAGAGCAATGGGACCGGCGTTTGCTCACTGTTTATTGGCCACGCTCGCACCCTTGGGGCCCTGCTGGGTTGGCAGCTGCTCCTGGTGACCAGCCTTTCCATCAGTCCTGTGACTCCTGCCTGGCCAGGACGCTGCGGCTGGAAGCAGAACATGCTGCCGGGATCCACGCTGTCACGCCCAGGGAGTGCCCTCTGCTAGAGCTGCCCCTCTGCAATGTCCCCTGGCTGAGCGGGGTCCTGCTAGCGAGTACATGACACCAGGGCTCTAGGCCTGCCCCGACGCTGGCTGCTGTGTAAGCTGTTGATTTCAACGGGTTTGTAAATAGGACCTGCACCTCAGCCTGATCTGCCGTGTGTGTGTGTGTCTTTTGTGTCTGTGTGCCTTTGTGTTTGCAACTGTGTGGGTCAGCGTGCATCTCCGCATGTGTGTGTGTGTCTTTACAGCTGTGTGTGGCTGTGTGCCATTGTGTTTGCAGCTATAGAATCATAGGACTGGAAGGGAGCTCGAGAGGTCACCTAGTCCAGTCCCCTGCACTCAGGGCAGGACTAAGTATTATCTAGACCATCCCTGACAGGTGTTTGTCCAACCTGCTCTTAAAAATCCCCAATGATGGAGATTCCACCACCCCCCTAGGCAATTTATTCCAGTGCTTAACCACCCTGACAGTTAGGAAGTTTTTCCTAATGTCCAACCTAAACCGCCCTTGCTGCAATTTAAGCCCATTGCGTCTTGTCCGATCCTCAGAGGTTAAGAAGAACAATTTTTCTCCCTTCTCCTTGTAACAACCTTTTATGTACTTGAAAACTGTTATCATGTCCCCTCTCGGTCTTCTCTTCTCCAGACTGAACAAACCCAGTTGTTTCAATCTTCACTCATAGGTCATGTTTTCTAGACCTTTAAACATTTTTGTTGCTCTTCTCTGGACTTTCTCCAATTTGTCCACATCCTTCCTGAAATGTGGTGTCCAGCACCACAATACTCCACTTGAGACCTAATCAGCATGGAGTAGAGGGAAAGAATTACTTCTCATGTCTTGCTTACAACACTCCTGCTAATACATCCCAGAATGATGTTTGTGTGTCTCTCCACCAGGACCTGAACTGAGACCAGCAAGGCAAAGTGCCAAGGCCATCAGACAGACATCAGATTGTCAAGGCTACTAACCTGCAGTGATCTGGCTCTATATAAGGTACCATTCCTAGAAACCTGAGTCAAACGGTCCTTCCAAACAGCAGCTTCTCAAAACCCACCGAGTGCCTGGAGACGGGGAGTAGAAGCAAAAATCTGAGCCAATGCAACCTGCTCCAATAGTCCCAAATGAAGTGCTAGCGTTACAGCTGTGCAGAAAGAACAGGAGGACTTGTGGCACCTTAGAGACTAACAAATTTATTTGAGCATAAGCTTTCGTGGGCTACAGCCCACTTCATCGGATGCACAGACTGGAACATATAGTAAGGATATATATATACATACAGAGAACATGAAAAGGTGGGGGTTGCCCTACCCACTCTAAGGGTATGTCTACACCCAGCTGCTAGTTCGGCGGCTGGCAATCAAAGTTCTGGGTTCGACTTATCGCGTCTTGTCTGGACGCGATAAGTCGAACCAGGAAGTGCTCGCCGTCAACTGCGGTACTCCAGCTAGACGAGAGGAGTACCGCGGAGTCGACGGGGGAGCCTGCCTGCCGCGTGTGGACCGAGGTAAGATCGAACTAAGGTACTTCGAACTTCAGCTACATTATTCACGTAGCTGAAATTGCGTACCTTAGTTCGATTTGGGGGGTGAGTGTAGACCAAGCCTAAGAGGCGAATTAATTAAGAATTTGGCTTTGTTCTGAATTGGAACAAAACCTGAAAGTTTAGAAATTCTGTGCCAAGGAAAATCCCTCACAAGAAGTTCTCCAGGTTATTTATATTTAAAAAAAAAATTATATTATAATATGATGATAGATAATATATAAAATAAAAAATTAAACCAAAAAATCATTTTAAAATGAAAAATCGAAACGTTTTGTTCTGAAAATGTCATACCAGGATGTTTTGACATTGTCAGAACTTTTATTCCCTAGTTTCCTTCCAAAACAAAATTCTGTTGAAATCAGCCTGATTTCACAAAGAGTTTTTATTTTGACAGAACGACATAGTCTGATGGAACGTGATTACGTCCAAATTTCTCCAGGCAGCTCTCGCTAGCAGCTTGGATAGCACTTCTAATTCTCAGGAGCCTTTAGCCAAGACGCCTGGGTTCTTCCACTTCTGTACCTATGATTCCTGGTCTCCCTCTCCTCCTGTCAATGCGAAACCTTTCCATTTAATACAGCCATTATCAACACACAGGCTGATCAGTGCACTCTAATTCTCACAGTCAGCATCGACCACAAGGCCTTAGCATTGCAAGACTGCAGCTAGCTCACCTTGGGCGGTGATCTCCTCTGACCTCTGAAACTAAGCACACTGGTGATCAGAAGCATCCAAAGAAAAGCTGCAGGAAAAGGTATTGACGGCACATTTCTCTCTGACTCAGCCTCACCGTTCATTATTTATGGAGCATCACACGTGTGCTGTCATTATGCTATGTTAAACAAGTAACAGAGTCCCTCCCCTGGAGGGTTCACAACACGAAGCCGTGACAATGCAACACAAACAGAACATGTCTGCAGATGGCAGACACCATGGGACAGGATGGAAAGGGACTGATCTAGGTTACTGGGAGAC
>NW_020708794.1:0-2843 GCF_002925995.2 Terrapene triunguis
TTATCGGGGCAGCAAATTATTCATGACTATTATTTAATATTTTTAATATGGCTGCACCCAGAAGCTCCAATCAAGATCCAGGCTCCGCTGCTCTGGGGCTAGACAAAGAGGTAGAAAAGTTCCCTGCCCTGAAGAGCTTACAGTGAAAGAAGACAAGTGTTATACAAAGTGTGGAGAAAAGGGAGGCAAAAATCTCTTAAAAATCCCCATACAATCCTCTCCTCCTCTCAAGACTCCTCAAACCTGAGCATGAGGTTCATTGATCTCCAGCTAATTGATGCACTAGAACAGCTTTGAGATTTTAATAATGCTGTCTGTGAGTCTATCTCTCTCTCTTATGTGGTATGTAACAGGAGGGATAAAGACATACATTTTATGTTCAAAGGTCAAGGATCCAGGGTCCTGCAGATATGGGGGAGGGGTTGGCAACCCCCACCCTTCCTTGATGAGAAGGGACTGAAATTTCAAATGGGAGATTGTTGGAATTAAATTCAATAGCATCAGATTGCACCAGAGTTACTACCTACCTCATTTCTTAGCTCTATCTTAGTCTGGGTAATTAACATACTGCTAGAATTTTTTAATGTAAGTGCATATTTCCAGGCCAGGGAGAATTTAAGGGGGGTCAGAAGACCACAACCCCATTCCCTCAATTAAAAAAAAATCAGCACAACCAAAGTACAGGATTTCAAACAGAAGCACTAAAGGCCATATAGTTAATCCTCCATGACATTCCCTTTGAAGTTCCCCAGAGTAAGGGCAGGACATGTCTTTAGATATTTGCAATAGATACCAATCATAGAAAATTTTAGCCCCAAGAGGGAAAGTTTAGAAAGGTAGCAGTGGGCGAACACAACAGGTTATAATGGAAACTTTTTTGCATCTTTAACCATAGCAGTTGCAACCAGCATAACAGCTGAAATACATCAAATACTCCTGAGGGTGTTCTGCGCCCCCCCCCCAAAAAAAACGGGCTGGGAGGGAACACGGGTCCACGGCTGACTTGTGGGCTGTGTAGCCACCTCTGGGAAGGAAGGCGTCCTCAGCCACCCGGAGCGTGCCCTCTCGCCCAGAGCCTGGTCACGGGGGCACTCTTCATTCCCGCAGGCACAGTTTTCCCAGCGTTAGCAGCCTAGCACCCCTCCCCCATCTCGGCTCCTCCTGCGCGACACGTACGCGTGCACACTGCATCGCCCGACGCGGGCACTGTGTCGGTAACGTGCACACGCTGCTGAGAGCGGCACGTGGCATCTGCCCCTGGCGCAGCGTGCTCACACTTTGCACCATTCTACGTCCTCTGCCCTGGTTGCCCAATCTCCTGTTTGTACCACACCAGAGGCAGGAGGATGCTGAGTGGCTCAGCGCTGTGTCGCTCAGACCAGCTCTTGTCTCTTCATTGGCTTTGCCCAGCCAGGGGCGGAGCATAGGTAGCCGTGGCAACAACTGGCAGAGGGCACTAGATGACTCCTTGCATGTGTTACTTTGGAGAAGGCCTTGCAATATCTAGGGCTAGACTTAGCTGTGGATAGGTCAGTATTTTTTTCTCACTGTACAGATGGGAAGTGGCGGCAGAGAGCTCAAAAGTGACTGACAAGATCATACAGCAAGTCAATGGTACAGGTTTCCTAACTCCCCAGCCCTGTTCTAAGCACTACTTGCCACTTCCTGTAGGTTATATATTCATACAACTGCACTTGCTGTTTCCCAACTTTTAGGCCTTGTCTACACTGGGGGGGTCGATCTAAGTTACGCAACTTCAGCTACGTGAATAACGTTGCTGAAATCGACGTACTTAGATCAACTTACCGTGGTGTCTTCACTACAGCGAGTCAACTGCTGCCATTCCCCCGTCGACTCTGCCTGCACCTCCTGCCGAACTGGAGTATCAGAGTCGACGGGAGAGTGCTCGGTGATCGATTTATCACGTCTAGACTAGATGCGATAAATCGATCCCCACTGGATCAATCGCTGCCCCAATCCGGACGGTAGGGAAGACATACCCTAAGTGTAACTCCCCATTTTGATCATCCCTGCTGTTCTTGCAGCAGATACTTTAGCTATGCACTTAAAAGCAGGAGCAGCTATAATAAAGGAAAGTCTGAGCCTTGTCACAGTGGTGTGCTGCCGCTGGAGAACTATTTGTATAATGTTTACATCCTTTTGTGGCTTTGTGAATGTGTGTTGCAATAAGTTGAGGAATGTGTTTGTAAGAAGTCTACAAACCACCATCCAAAGGACACCATTTGGCTTTAGACCCTTTTAACGGCAAGATCCTTCTATCCCTCTGAGTGATCCCAGTGGAGGAGGGCTGCTGCTCTTACCCCCAGTTCTTGTTGGATTTTCCATGACTGATTGCAGGGTATTCACCACTCACCAGGGGCATTCACTGCCTTTGCTGTTCTGCCAGCGCCCAAACCTAGAGAGCTGCAAGGCATAGCATTGGTTATTTTTCATGGCTTAAATGGAGCAGCAAAGAAGACCTCTCAATTTAAAGTGCATGGCTAGGGGAGTGTACCATTTGTGTTAGTTCTTGTTATGGGACTCAGAGGCCATGACAATGGGTGCTGCATAAACATACAGGAGCATCCAAACTTCAATCTAGCCAGGGCTCCACTGAAAACCTGCCACTGCACCTGCGTGAAACAGAACTTATTCCTGGGGGAATTCTGTGCCAATAAATTAACAATTCTGCAACAAACAAAAATTCTGCACACAATATTTTAAAATTCTGCATATATTAATTGTCAAAATACACAATATAATCACACTAGTTTCAATTATTTTTGGACATTTATTTCAAAATACCTGTCAGCAAGTATGTCTGTAACAATACAGACAACAAA
>NW_020708795.1:0-3081 GCF_002925995.2 Terrapene triunguis
GTCCCCAGCCCCCGCCGCCCCCCTCAGCAGACAGCACAAGCGATGTGCAATACGCTTCCAAGTGCACAGAGCTGAGCAGCCCCGCCCAGCGGCCACAGGGCTGGGGTGGGCCGCTCCCACGATCGCCTGACAACGAAAGGAACAAGCGGGGCGTTATTCCTCACGCCTCTGGCATCTGCAGCCCACTGAAATGTTCACACGTGTTTGATCCGCGAGATACAGAACCGCACTGTGCTCTGATGAGACGCCGGGAAATGGTCTCTTGGGGCTGATTCTGCAGCCATTACTCAGGTTAGTGAGCACTTACATTCTTGACTAGGACTCCTCATGTAAGTGCTCACCAATGTAATGGTTGTTCAGCCTAGCCCTAGGGTTATTGGGGCAGCAAATTATTAATGACTATTATTTAATATTTTTAATATGGCTGCACCCAGCAGCTCCGATCAGGGCCCCACTGCTCTGGGGCTAGACAAAGAGGTAGAAAAGTTCCCTGCCCCGAAGAGCTTACAGTGAAAGAAGACAAATGTTATACAAAGTGTGGGGAAAAGGGAGACAAAATCTCTTAAAAATCCTCATAAAATCCTCTCCTCCTCTCAGGACTCCTCAAACCTGAGCATGAGGTTCATTGATCTCCAGCTAATTGATGCACTAGAACAGCTTTGAGATTTTAAGTTTAAAAATGTTATTAAGATGATGTTTAAAAGAAGTGAACGGTACAGAGTTTTAGCATAGAAGTTTCTGGTTATTAGGGAATAACATACAAATTATTGAGGGGTGCGAAGTTCGGTTTAAGATTGGGTGGCATAAGGAATACATAATCTGCAATATCCCCGATTGGGGGGGAAAGGTTGATGGGTTAAAGTACAGACATTGAGATATGAGGGTATGTTGTTCATATGATGGCTATGTTCGGGTGTGGAGTATAATGAGTGGATATGATGATGAGGATGGACTGACCCTCATTTGCTGAGATTTAATGTTCAGGGAGTTTATGGTTCCAGTTCATATAATCCAACGGACAAAGCCTCTTGGTCCCTTTCTCGTAGTCGAAGAACGATGTCGCTTCGGCTCACACCTTTTGGTACTGTCGGTGGCCAGTGATGTGTTTGATGTAGATGTCCCTGGACCATCGGATGGTGTCTGAATCTATGAGGCACTGCATGAGCCGTGCATAACATCAACCGATCCCGCAGGTCTGCAGCACACGCTCGTTGCAGGGGTCCCAGGCGCCCAGGGCTCCGACGATCAGGGCGTCCATCTGCACCTTGTAGGCCTTTGCTCTCAGGATGTCGGCTAGCGGGGCATACTTTTCCAGCTTACAAGCTCGGGCTTCGCGAAACGCCAGGGTCCTGTTCTCAAAGGAGACCGTGACGTCGACAAGGATGATCTTTTTCTGGGTCTCGTTAATGCTCTGTCTGTGAGTCTGTCTCTCTCTCTTATGTGGTATATAACAGAAGAGATAAAGACATACATTTTATGTTCAAAGGTCAAGGATCCATGGTCCTGCAGATTTGGGGGAGGGGTTGGCAACCCCCACCCTTCCTTGATGAGAAGGGACTGAAATTTCAAATGGGAGATTGTTGGAATTAAATTCAAGAGCATCAGATTGCACCAGAGTTGCTACCTACCTCACTGATTAGCTCTATCTTAGTCTGGGTAATTAACATACTGCTAGAATTTTAATACAAGAATCCTTAACACATAATTCTGCTCAAAGACAGAGAATTCTTTCAGCCTGGTTCCTCTCACTAATTTCCCTGGCTGTCACCACACACTCCTAAATTGCATAAACCCACCCACTGACCTGTGACTAGCAATCTCTCACTGTTAACTCTTACAGCAAAACAGTTCAAAGAAACCATGTGCAAGTGCTATATCGCAGCCTCAATGATCTTTTCTGCTCCCACATATCAATCTCAAACATACAGTCATCAGGCACACATAAGATATTTGCAGTTTCACTCATTACCAGTCCAGTCCCTTGCTGTTTCTTGTCTAACCACTGCACATATGGTAGAGCTGGTTCCTGACTTTTTCACTCAACTCAGGAAAACAAGAATTGAGAGGTAAGCTGTGTAGGGAAGTCTTCCTCAACTTCATGCTTCCTCAACTTGCACTCAACTCCCCAAGGGCCTTTATGGGTCTTCTATTGACTTCAGGTTTCATTTGATTGTCAGTGATTTTCCAAAGTTTATGGCCTCATTACCCATCTCCTAGTGCAGGGATCCTGCATTGTCAGACCAAAAATCAATTTCCCCAAAGAGCTAAGAAACAGAAATAAAGCTGAGACACCTCAGCACCCAGAATCTAACGGTGCTCTAGCAAGTTCAATGCATCTGAAAGAATTCAGAAAATAAGGAGCCCATCAGGTCCCGCTGCTAGCACCCAAATCTGGCGATGGCGAATAGTCAATCTGCTGGGAAATAAGGAAAAGGAAATTAATAAAGAAGTCAGGAAATAACAAGGACATGAAGAGGTTTGTTGAGGGGGTTTGTGTCCAATTTACCATCTTCTCAGCTACCAATCAAAGTTAAAGATCTAAAATCAACTAATCGGTATAAGTACAGCTCATACCTGTACTGGCACCTGTGCTGGGACCTGTGCTGTTCAACATATTAATAAATGATCTGCAAACGGGAGTGAACAGTGAAGAGGAAAAGTTTGCAGATAACACAAAATTATTCAAGACAGTACCGTCTGAAGCTGACTGCAAAGCATTGCAGGGGATGTCACAAATGTGGGTGATTGGGCAACAAACTGGCCAATTAAATTCAATGTTGAGAAATGCACATTGGGAAAAAATAATCCCGACTACACATATCAAATGATGTGTTGTAAATTAGCTGTTAACCACTCAAGAAAGAGATCTTGGAGTCACCATGGATAATTCTCTGAAAACTTCAGCTCAATGCATAGCAGCATTCAAGGAGGCTAACAGAATGTTAGTGACTATCAGGAAAGGGATAGAAAAATAAGAGAAAATATCATAATGCCACTATATAAACCTTGGTGCACCCACACCTTGAATACTGTATCCAGTTCTGGTGGCCCCATCTGAAAAAGGATATAATGGAACTGGAA
>NW_020708796.1:0-1285 GCF_002925995.2 Terrapene triunguis
TGTGGCAGCCGCCCAGCAGGCTATCAATTGCCAGGCAGTTCAGCTGTCCCTCCCCCCACTGCCATGTGCTGCTCCTGCCCTCTGCCTTGGAGCTGCTCCCGGGAGCCTCCTGCTTGCTGTGCGGGGGCAGGAAGAGGGGGGCTAATGTCAGGGTGTCCCTTTTCCCCCTGATCCTGCACCCAGATTACCCCATCTCCATAGAGCAGGGGGGACACGACAGGGCTCAGGACGGAGGGAGCTTGCTGGCAGCAGCTGCTGTCTCAACTTGCTGATCTACTTAAAAAGGCAATGTACTTAGAGTGGGGTCAGCGTACATAAAGGGGCAATGCGCATCTCTCACACAGGGTGTGTCTCTCTGTCTGCCATGCTGTCTCCCCTCCCTCCATTTGTGCTGCCTTGCAGAGTGTGAGGCTACATTAACAACAATGTGTTAACCCTTGAGGGCTCAGCAAGTGCTAGTTCATCATTTAGCAGTTGAATCTATCTCCCCTTGTAAGTATTTTCACACTTGCTTCTTATCAAACTGTCTGTACTGAGCTATCTTGATTATCACTTCAAAAGTTTTTTTTCTCTTACTTAATTGGCCTCTCAGAGTTGGTAAGACAACTCCCACCTGTTCATGCTCTCTGTATGTGTGTATATATATCTCCTCGATATGTTTCACTCAATATGCATCCGAAGAAGTGGGTTGTAGCCCACGAAAGCTTATGCTCTAATAAATTTGTTAGTCTCTAAGGTGCCACAAGTACTCCTGTTCATTTAGCAGTAAGGCATTCCCTGGGAAATATCCCACCCTCTGACTCCATCACCTCAACCAAGCTTCAAAATCATCATCGCTGTGTACAGTCTTAAATTGTTTGTTTATACTGTGTGTGTGTAGATATATATAGAGAGAGAGAAACTTTTGTCTGGTGAAAAAAAGTTCTCTGGAACCTAACCTTCCCCCTATTTACATTAATTCTTATGGGGAAATAGGATTTGCTTAGGAGTTACCGTACTAAACAAATATGTTCAACCTAATATCAACAAGTGATGACACAAAATACTCCCAGCTTAGAAAAAATCTCATGAGTATTTTAAACTCTAAACATTAAAGCAAGTAACATTTTCCCCACAAATAAAAAACCACCTATAACTCACAAAGAAAAACCTTTTCAAACTAAGCAAACTTTCAAAACCTATAAAACGATTCTTTTTCTATTTTTTAACAACATTGGGTAGCTTCACCAAGTGAAGCGTCAAAAAATTGGGTAGAAACTCATAAATGTTCCTCTCCACGGAAATC
>NW_020708797.1:0-1274 GCF_002925995.2 Terrapene triunguis
GGGGGGGGCGGGGAACTGGGGGCACTCGCTCGCACACTCCCGGGCACTGCTCAGCTCATAACTAAAGACATCATTGGTATTGTCTTGTCCTTATGATGCCTGATTATATTATCCCCCTGACCCCAGGGCTGTCCCTGAGCTGAGTACGGAATGACTGGGCCTTGCTCCGCTTCCCAGGGGAGAAGAGTTCAGGTTAATTCTTTTTAACACTGAAACCCGCTTCTGGCAGGGATCCTGAAGTGAGTTGGGGAAGGGAGTTCCCTCACGCCGGGGGCCTGGCTTGGAGTAAAACAGGTGAGTTCCTCCCTCCACCCCGTTCTCAGCCAAAATCCAGATTTCCCATTCAACTCCAGCGGTGTGTGGAGAAGCCCCAGCTGGAGAATTAACTATCTGGAGTCCAGAGTCTCTTCAGCAATATCCCCCGTGCCCCTGAGCCCCCAGTCGGGAGAGATCAGAGCTGGCCACGACCCCTCCTGGGCAGGGCCGGCTTTAGCAAGAGCGGGGCCCGATTCCTGGGGGCGGGGCTTGCTGCAAGCCCCGCCCCCAGGAATCGAGCCGCGCTCCGGCCGGGGTTGCCAGGCTTGAGTCCGACCTGGAGCCGGGCCGTGCTGGGCCGGAGCCGCGCCGGACCCGAGCCGCGTCGAGGGGACCGGGCTGGATCCAAGCCGGGCCAGAGCCGCTGGGGCCTGCATGCTCGGCGGGAACGGGCCGCGCCTCCCCGGAGCCCTTCTCGCGCCCCCACCACCCCAGCTTACCTGGTGCTGCCGGCCCACCCCTGCTTCTTTTCAGACTTCCCGCGAATCTCTGATTCGCGGGAAGCAGGGGAGGGGGCGGAGCGTTCAGGGGAGAGGAGGAGGGGGAAGTGAGCTGAGGGTGGGGTGGAGAGCTGCAGCGTGGGGTCCTCGCAGCGCGGGGCCCAATTCAGCTGAATCGGCCTAAAGCCGGCCCTGCTCCTGGGATCAGATGGGGAATGAGCAGGAGTCACTGAGGAATGAATGAGCTTTGGGAGCGAATATTCCTGCCCCACTCCCCAGGGGGCAGGTGCTGATCCGCTGGGGTTGAACCGTGTCACAGCTGGGGTGACGGCCCCCACGAAGGGGATCAGATCTCTCTTGTCTGCACCCCAAAGAGGGCCCATCACCCCCTTGTTGAGTTGGTCACTGTCTCTAGATGTTTCATCCCCCCCAGTCTCTGGCAGTGCCTGGAGGTCTCAGAAATCTCCCGCGTCGGGTCAGCCTGGAGGTCTCTGGAATCTCCCACGCCGGGTCAGCCTG
>NW_020708798.1:0-3723 GCF_002925995.2 Terrapene triunguis
TCATACTGTCATGGGACTATAGACTTTTGTTTAACTGATAGCAAAGAAATACAGGAAAATGTATAAAATATAATCACCTGGAGGAAAAGGATGCAAGTGCTGCTAAGCCTGCCTTAATTTTCTTAAAACAAAGAACAACAAAATCCTGAACTTCCTCCTGAGGCTGCTTTATTGACTAACCGTCACAGCTATCTTCTTGAAAATTTTGGGGAGGGAGGGTGTGGGGGGGGGGGGGGGAGGTGAGTGAAAAGAGTTGCTGGATTCCAAAAGGACTTCATGACTGCCGTACCTATGTATTTTTAGTATTGTAGTAAAAGCTGTTTTATCTGGCATGTTGGAGGAATGGGGGGTACCGGTCAATGAAAAATGCCAGTTAACTAAGAGGGAGGGAATTTGGGTACGGGAGGGGACTTGGGGCAGTGGGTTGGGGCACTGAGTGGTGGATCTGGGGGGGGCGCTCACCTCGGGTGGCTCACCTCGGGCGGCTCCTAGGCCAAGGCCAATGGGAGCTGCGGAGCTAGCACTCGGGGCGGGATGGGGAAAACTTGTACCAATTATAGTGGGGCTGATACTGGTAAGTAGTCTAAGGGTTTTTCTACATGTGGAAATGGATTGGCATAACTAAGCAGAACAGTTATTCTCCTATAACTATGCCAGTATAACTCCCCCATGTGGACACTCTCTTTTGGAACAAAAGTGGCTTTATTCTGGAATAATTGTTTGCTTCCCAAGTAATTATTTTGAAAGAAGGATACTCCTTGTAGAATTATACCAGTATAGTAGTTCTGCTACAAGTATGCCAGTCAATTTCCTCACATAGACAAGCCCTGAGTGTCATCTTTTTTATGATTCAAAAGTGAAACCAAAGATTTAAGTCTAAATTCTGGTCACATAGGAGTTGCTGGCAGAACTCCCATTGATTTCAGGGGACTCAGGGTGTGGTGCAGTGGTGATGACGCAGGAAAGGAAACAGAACGCCAGGTTTGTTGGTAGCCAGAGGGCTTTACAAGCCTCCTGCCAAAAGCCTCTCAGGAAAACTTTTCCTGGGGTTTTTATTCTTCTCCTTACTTTGTTTACAAATCTTCTTAGTGGTTACATTCTTGCCCATTCAGAAGGCAGGCAGCATACATGAGCATAAAATTACAAACTCATCTATTAAGCGCGTGAACAGCCAGCTGCAAAGGTACTATCAGGCTAGCCAATATGTTTTCCAAACACAGACACTGAACCAAGGTCACTCCTGCTTCATTGCCGAGAAAACAGTTTGCCGCTTTCCTGGACTTGTGATTAGGGAGCAACACATTCCTACAGTGTGGCCTTTTATATGTAGCCTTTTTTTTTTTCTATTCTTAATGCAGGGTCTCCAAAGAATGTACACTGTTATAGGACTCTAAAGAGCATCATACACGTTCAAAGCATCTGGATTAATTTCAGACCTTACTGTTATGGTGGTGTTTACACATTACCCTAGGTTGGTGTGATGCTTTTGGCAAGTAAAACAGGTCTCTACGCTGAGGAGCTTGCTGCCTAAGATGTGGTGCAGAGAAACAGCATGAGACAAGGGATGAGAGCCGCTAGACAAAAGAGCCTTTTACTTTGTTGACTTTCGGCTTCGTTTTCCACCCCACCCCCAACATCTTGTAATAGTATTAAGCTGGTTTGTGGGTTAACACTAGTGAAATATCATTTTTAAGTGCAAAGATCAGATAAATATGGAGTGACTTACATTTAGGTTAACTTATGCAGAAAATGGTCAAAATGACTTGCCTGTGGCAAACAGACTATAATGCACATGTCTTTCTCCATCTTATTTTTAAATGGGGCTTTACAGCTTCCCACTGTTAACTGGGAAGGTAAGTCAGCTCAGCTTCTTTGATACAAGCATTCTACTATACACTTTAATATACAACTCTCTGTCACTAGTTTTAAGGAGGAACAAAAGCCTCATTGCTCATTTCCTGAATGGGTGTGAAACTCCATCTTTCAGCCCATTTTCAATAACTGATGCACTTAAAATACTATAAAACTGCTTGGAACAAGGCAGAGAGCTCTATGGTTGACAAGCATTCCAATCAGTAAAGCTAAAAGAGTGGTTTCAATACGATAGCTGTACAGTACTGCAACAAACCTCAAATTAAGTGCCATGATTAGAGCTGGACAGTGGGGAGAAGGGGTTAAGGGTAAGGATGAGGAGAGAAACAGATATGAAACAGTCTCTTACTGGGTGTATGTTCAGTACTTAGGATCGCTGCTATGAGACCTCAGTAGTGGAGGAGCCAAATTAGCAATCACCAAAAGAGCCACAGTGTTAAATTAATTGTTTTATTTACTATAGTATGACACAGGAAATATTTCATTTTTATATAGACACATTTTATTCTCACAGCAAAACGACTGACCAAGTATTATGGTTTTATCGACTACAATTCATTAACAGAGTAAGAGCATCCTGACTGGTTAATTATTTAATCACACATTGTCTCTCGCAGCACATGAGAGTAAAACATTCAAGAGCCAATTGCAGCTCAGGAGCCTCAATCTGAGTATCCCTGGCCTAGAGCAGTGGTTCCCAAACTTCAACAACCTGTGAACCCCTTTCACTAAAATGTCAAGTCTCGCGAGCCTCCTCCTAAAAATGAATATGTCCAGGGATTTTCTCCTTGACTGGAGTATAAATTATAAAAGCAGTGATTTGGAAATATAAAATTTGTTTTTGACATGATTATTACACACTTTATTATTATTATTTATCATTACAGTATTTTTATTACATTATGAAAACGGCAACACTCTTCCAAGATCTCACTTTCGTAGCTTGTATCACTTTGAATAAGCCTGTTATAAGACAAGGCTCCTATGTTTCATCAAGGAGTATCAGATGTGAAACAGCATGAAGGTATTTAAGAAACCAACTCAAAGAGTTCCTCCTACACAAGCATTCAGGTCTTGAGCAGTCCAGGCAAACAACGCATGTTACAACAAAGCTTAAACTTGTTCTTCATAATAATTTTAAAAACAATACTAGCTGCCTATTTAATTTTAAAAACAGCAAAAAATATCCACCTCCCTTTCCATTTCTTATGAGTCTTGAAGTTTAAATGTCCTCAGGGTGATTGATCTGCTTAACTCTTGGAAGTCCAGGGGCTCCAGGCTGCTAGCCCCAAGCTGCCCAGGGACAACTCTGTCCGCCATTAGGGATTTTCTTCCTGAGAACCCCCTGTAACATTTTGCAAACCCCCAGGAGTTCACAAACCCCAGTTTGGGAACCACTGGCCTAGAGTAATGTCCTCTCCAGTGGGATCTAGGTACTCATACAAATCTAATGTAACATTTAGTGGCAAGCTTTTAAGTGGCATCACTCATTGAAGCAAATGTTGCGCTCTCTCTCTGCTTTTGGCCTAGGATTGAACTCCCTTTTGTTCTTTCTTAAAGCCTGTTTATCCTTCCGGGAAGCTAGAGTAGAACAACGGTTTTCCTAGGACAAACAGATGACCAGTTTCTAGCCGTCACCCTACCCCTGGGAGGGGCCTTGTCCCACCCCCAGCCAATGATTAGGATCAGGATGAAGCGGGGGAGAGAATTAGCTCACCCTTTAGTCTAAAGCGGATGTGCCTGTGCCATTGAGCAGCAGCACAAACTAGATGAGAAAAACGCCTGCGAGCAGCTGTTTCCTAGCCCGCAGCAAGGCAGTGAAAACAAAGCTCGGGTTTGACACTGCAGCAG
>NW_020708799.1:0-1020 GCF_002925995.2 Terrapene triunguis
GCTGGGCTCCGCGTGTCTCAGCGCTGCTGGTGCTCGCGCTGCTTCCCCGGGGAGCGCTGGGTGAGTGTCGGGGGCGAAGGGAGCTTCCCCCGCCCCCCGCTTTCCCGCGCCCGCCCCCCGGGCTCCCCTTTCCCTGCGCCGGGCTGGCCCGGGAGAGGAGTGGGGGGCAGCGGGGAGAGCAGGGACTGGGGCTCCGGCTCTGCTCCCCGGGGCAGGAGAGGAGTGACTCCGGCGGGGGCAGCCGGGGGAGGCTGGGGTCTGTGCCTGGCGGAATGGGAGCCGTTGCCCTGGCTGCCATTGACCGATCACTTGGTTCTCCCCGAGTCTGCCGGCCAGGCTCACGCGGGGCTTCGTAACGAGTTCGGGTCACCCAGCGGCTAGACACCATTCATTGCTGTCGCAGCGGGCATGTGTCTGGCGCTGTCCCCAGCGTGGCTGGAGATGCTGGGAGTGGTGCAGTTCTTCTGCTTCGCCTCCTGTTTAAACGGTATTGGGCATCCACCTGAACAAAATCACCAAAAGGGCCGTAATGCATAGAAACATCGTTTAATTTTGACCAAATTTGCAGGCCATATACATGGTCTGCATTTTTCTGTACTGTTTTGCCTTTGGTTAAAGCAAAAGTCTGTAGTCACAGGACAGTATGAGCTTAAAGGAAATATTAATTGGGCCCAGGCAAGAAGGAGAAGCTCTCTCTAGTCTAGTGGGTAGACTATTCATGGGGGTTCAATTTCTCCTGCCTGCTGAGGAGAAGGGGTTTAGCTTGACATCTCCCAGTGTAGGCTCCTCTTTTAATTAGCTATGACTTGAGGGTACAAATATGCGGATCACTGTTTTGCCCCCCATGGGTCCGGCTGTGGGAGACCCCTGTTCAAACCCCTCCTCCATGAAGGGATTTGAACAGGGGTGTACCACCCCCTACACCTACGGGAACCTGAGAGGTGGGGGATCATTGTTTCCACCTCCTCTGTTTCCAGAAAGACAAGGGCCTCCTGAGAAAGGAGGGGATTTAAACAGGGG
>NW_020708800.1:0-1977 GCF_002925995.2 Terrapene triunguis
GGAGTTGGGCATCTGAGTGCTAAAGACAAGCACACTTCTGTGAGCTGTTTTCAGGTAAACTTGCAGCTTTGGGGCAAGTGATTCAGACCCTGGGTCTGTGTTGGAGCAGATGGGAGAGTCTGGCTTAGCAAGACAGGGTGCTGGAGTCCTGAGCTGGCAGGGAAAACAGGAACAGAAGTAGTCTTGGTACATTAGGTGGCAGCTCCCAAGGGGGTTTCTGTGATCCAACCTGTCACAGTAGGGATCACTCATTTTCCCCACCACCCCACCAAAATGCAACCATCTCTGGGATTTGATTTGGCATTTGCTGAACAGCACAAAATAATATTGCACAATATACACTTGAAACTGCAGGGAAAATTTTAGCTAGCCATTCTGCTGCCTTCCATGCCCTTGTGAAACTGACCTAATTTAAATGTGGCTAATTGCATTATGTCTATGTCAAGGGTAGGCAACCTATGGCATGTGTGCCGAAGGTGGCACACGAGCTGATTTTCAGTGGCACTCACACTGCCCGGGTCCTGTCCACCGGTCCAGGGGGCTCTGCATTTTAATTTAATTTTAAATGAAGCTTCTTAAACATTTTTAAAACCTTGTTTACTTTACATACAACAATAGTTTAGTTATATATTATAGACTTATAGAAAGAGACCTTCTAAAAATGTTAAAATGTATGACTGGCACGTGAAACCTTACATTAGAGTGAATAAATGATGACTCGGCACACCACTTCTGAAAGGTTGCTGACCCCTGGTCTATGTGATGGTGAATGAATGCTTGATGATATGTGAGTGTGTTATAAAGTTTGTATTGCCAGGAGTTTGTCTGAAATGACTGCATTACTCATGAGTGAGAGAACCCCTAGTAATTTATACTGTTTTCCCCCAAATGTGTGATAATAAAAGTATCATCACTTATTTTCTCTATGCTGCATCAGTCTTCCAGGCTTTGAATGGGTTGGGACTTGGCTATATTTGAAACCAATTTTATACTGAGGCACTGTTGCCTTCAGAGGCCACTTAGGGAGTCTAACATCATGTCTTAGATCCATAGGTGATTGAGGATATAATGAGGAACTTGATCTGTTTTGACATCAGTCTTGGTCCATTTTTCCTCCACATATAGAATCTCATCCTGCAGCCCTTACTCACATGAGTAATCTGATAAAGTTTGTGCAAGAAATTCGCTCCACCCACATAAAGCACAAGTATTCAGGCACCAATCAGTTAGGGTGTGGAGTGGCTGGGGAAGTGAAATCCACCCTTCAATCCAGGGCCAGGGTAAGGGTTGCTATGCTAGCCCCAGCTGTTGCTACTCCAGCCTATGAGCTGAAATAAAAGCCAAAGCCCCTCTGTACCAGTTGCCTAGGTTACAGGTGTGACGTTGTGCAGTCTATATGGTTTTATAAAAACATGATAATAAGTGAATATAATGTAACTGGGATAGTTTTATAAAGATTTGATAAGTGAATATAATGCAACTGGGATATACTTCGTGCAAAAGGTCTCTTGTAAGGTATCATTACAAAGCTCATAATCTACCGAGTGTGATCATCCTATTTGTAGAAATGTACCACTCTTGTATCTAAAACTAGAAATATAAAACATAACTCTGAGGGCCTATTGTAATTATGTAAAGTGTGGGCCATTAATGATAGTTTGGAATCTTGATGACTCCCATTAACCAGGACCATTGTCTGCAGATGGCTGTATTTACCTGTTAGTCTTCCTGTGTATGTGTGTGCTGGCAAGTGGGCAATGAAGTCTTAAAGTGACATGTGATCATGTCACCTGACCTGGAATCCATCTTTAACCTGGTGCTTTTCCGGGGGGGTGGAAACCCAGAGGGACAAAGGGTTTCCGCCTTATGCAAAAGATATATAAAGGGGTGGAAGAGAACAAAGGGGGAGAGGAGCCATCATGAAGAATCCCCTAGCTATCACCTGAGCTGCAACAAGAGCTGTACCAGGGGAAAGAA
>NW_020708801.1:0-1265 GCF_002925995.2 Terrapene triunguis
CGGCCCGAGGAGCTGAGGGAGCCGGGGGTCTGGGGAAGCGCTCCAGGCCCCGCGGGGCCTCGGGGCTGGCGGAGCCGGCGAAGCGCCCAGGTACTCCGGCAGCGGTAACAAAGGGCCAGCCGCTCCTTTGGGTGGTGGGAGCGGGATCCCGGCCCTAGGCGGGCTGGGGTTCAGCGGGCCCGGTTTACCGACCAGCGGGCTGGTGACGGTACTCTGCAGCGTTCGCTAGCCCCGGAGCATCCCGCTCCGCTCCCCAGGCTGTGGTGGCTTCGCCAGTCCTACCCCGGTGCCGTTCTCTCCGCTTCAGCCTGACTAAATCCACACTGAATAGAAGCCTTAACCATCCGGTTGAACGTACTTTTCACCGGTTACACAACTTTATAGGGAGCTCTCCTGATCTTGGTCTTCACTGTAGTTTCTTTGTCTGCAGCTGTTGGAATATATAATGAATACTGGACTGTAAACTCTGTGACATGTATAGCACCACCACCACGAGGTGCCAGTTATGCTGAGCATGATTATCATATAATGGAGAGAAACTGGGGGGTTTTAAGTTAACTTTTATAAAAAACTGCATTGCTGATGCTCTTTAGCTTAGGTACTTGTACAGCCTGTGTTACTGCAGTATCAGAGTACAATCTGCAAAAAGAACAGGAGTACTTGTGGCACCTTAGAGACTATTTTATAAGTTAGTCTCTAAGGTGCCACAAGTACTCCTGTTCTTTTTGCAGATACAGACTAACACGGCTGCTACTCTGAGTACAATCTGTCTATCTTCAAACACCCTTATGAGATAGAAAGAGAGGTGAAGTGCTGTTATCCCATTTTACAGATGAGGATTGACTCTCAGAGAATGACTTGTCCAAGACCTTGTAGAAAGTCTGTGGTAGAGTAGGGAATTAAACCCAGGTCTCCTGAGTCCCAGGCTAGTACCCCTAACTATCTGGACTATCCGTTACTTCTATAACCTTATTAGGTTCAGGGCTCCATTGTCTAAATATAAAAGAACAAGAATTGAAAAATTTACCCAGTGACCATTTTTCTGAGG
Organism: Terrapene triunguis; assembly: GCF_002925995.2. Lineage (NCBI taxonomy): Eukaryota > Metazoa > Chordata > Testudines > Emydidae > Terrapene > Terrapene triunguis. The sequence continues at coordinate 1,049 of NW_020708801.1, forward strand.
ACTGTGGCTTTATCTGCATGCAAACTTGTACTGGTTTAACCAATGATGTTAAGTCAGTGTATTTAAACCAGAGCAAAACCCCTTATGTACAGTTTTATTTCAGTTTGAATGGCTCATATTGATTTGGGTGAAGTAGATGCTTTATGGATTTAAGCTAAACCAAAATAACCTGCTTTTAAATCAAAATAAGATTGTCTGCACAGGGTTTTGCTCTGGT
>NW_020708802.1:0-1185 GCF_002925995.2 Terrapene triunguis
GCCGGCGAAGCGCCCCAGGTAGTCCGGGAGCGGTAACAAAGGGCCAGCCGCTCCTTTGGGTGGTGGGAGCGGGATCCCGGCCCTAGGCGGGCTGGGGTTCAGCGGGCCCGGTTTACCGACCAGCGGGCTGGTGACGGTACTCTGCAGCGTTCGCTAGCCCCGGAGCATCCCGCTCCGCTCCCTAGGCTGTGGTGGCTTCGCCAGTCCTACCCCGGTGCCGTTCTCTCCGCTTCAGCCTGACTAAATCCACACTGAATAGAAGTCTTAACCATCCGGTTGAACGTAGTTTTCACCGGTTACACAACTTTATAGGGAGCTCTCCTGATCTTGGTCTTCACTGTAGTTTCTTTGTGTGCAGCTGTTGGACTATATAATGAGTACTGGACTGTAAACTCTGTGACATGTATAGCACCAGCACCACGAGGTGCCAGTTATGCTGAGCATGATTATCATATAATGGAGAGAAACTGGGGGGTTTTTAAGTTAACTTTTATTAAAAACTGCATTGCTGATGCTCTTTAGCTTAGGTACTTGTACAGCCTGTGTTACTGCAGTATCTGAGTACAATCTGCAGAAAGAACAGGAGTACTTGTGGCACCTTAGAGACTAAGTTAGTCTCTAAGGTGTCACAAGTACTCCTGTTCTTTTTGCAGATACAGACTAACTCGGCTGCTACTCTGAGTACAATCTGTTTATCTTCAAACACCCTTATGAGATAGAAAGAGGTGAAGTGCTGTTATCCCATTTTACAGATGAGGATTGACTCTCAGAGAATGACTTGTCCAAGACCTTGTAGAAAGTCTGTGGTAGAGTAGGGAATTAAACCCAGGTCTCCTGAGTCCCAGGCTAGTACCCCTAACTATCTGGACTATCCGTTACTTCTATAACCTTATTAGGTTCAGGGCTCCATTGTCTAAATATAAAAGAACAAGAATTGAAAAATTTACTCAGTGACCATTTTTCTGAGGACTGTGGCTTTATCTGCATGCAAACTTGTACTGGTTTAACCAGTGATGTTAAGTCAGTGTATTTAAACCAGAGCAAAACCCCTTATGTACAGTTTTATTTCAGTTTGAATGGCTCATATTGATTTGGGTGAAGTAGATGCTTTATGGATTTAAGCTAAACCAAAATAACTTGCTTTTAAATCAAAATAAGATTGTCTGCACAGGGTTTTGCTCTGGT
>NW_020708803.1:0-979 GCF_002925995.2 Terrapene triunguis
AGGTGCCACAGGACTCTTCGTTGCTTTTTACAGATCCAGACTAACACGGCTACCCCTCTGATACTTGACAAGAAGAAATGGTTCTCTCTTTGCTGTTTGGACTCTCACAAGGGCTGGAGTTAAGAAACAAAAGAAGAGTTCTTGAGGATCAGCCTGGGTTAGCCCTAAAAGACATTCAGTGGACAGACTACTACATCTCTGTCACTTTTTGGAACATAAGACTGTGACTCATCTGTGCTTATATTCAATACCGGATTTATAATGGCACCATGGCGCTGGGCCCACGGTCGAAAGGGGCCCCGGCGCGCTCTCCTTCGCCTCCTCCCCCCGCCCCCCCCGCTCTCTCCTGTGGGGTCAGAGCTTGAGGCTGCGGGCTGCTGCGGCTCCGTGGCAGCCTCTGCTGGCAGCCTAGCTCCTGCCCTGCCCCTTTCCCCAGCGTGCTATGTACGTTCCCTCCCCACCCCCCGCCGATCAGCTGCTAGCCGGCAGGAGGGGGGAGGAGGGAGCCGCAGCACGCTGCTCCGGGGGGAGGAGGAGGAGGAGGAGAAGAAGAGGCGGGGATGAGGCCTCTCCCCCCTCTTTCCCCAGCGTGCTACGTTCCCCCCCACCCCCCACCCCGCTGGTCAGTTGGATCAGTCTTGCAGGCAGGAGGGGGGAAGGAGGAGCGAGCCACAGCACACCACTCTGGGGAGGAGGAGAAGACGAGGCAGGGTGAGGCCTTGGGGAAGGGGCTGGAATTGGGGCATACCCCCTCCAGCCCCCTGCGTGAGCACCCCCACGACCACAGCCCACCCCCTCATTCCCCTGCCCACCCTAACCCCTGCATCCCCCCAGCCCCCTGAGCCCCTGGCCCTGCCCCTGCACTCCCCTCACACCTCCTCAGCACCCCCCCCACCTCCCCAGCCCCCTTCCCTGACCCCTGCAACCCCCACACCTCCCCAGCCCCCTGCCCTGACTCCTGCATCCCCCTCACACCTCC
>NW_020708803.1:1079-2072 GCF_002925995.2 Terrapene triunguis
GCCCTGACCCCTGCACCCCCTACACCTCCCCAGCCCCCAGCCCTGACCCCTACATCCCCCCCGCACGCCCCCCAGCCCCTGCCCTGAAACCTGCACTCCCCTCACACACACACAGGCCCCTGCCCTGACTCCTGCACCCCCCCACATCCCCACCCCCATCCTGAGAACCAAACAGGAGCTGCCCGAGGTAAGCGCTCCACACCCCAACCTCCTGCCCCAACCCTGAGCCCCCTCCCTAGCTCCTGGCCAGACCCCGCACCCAAACATTTTTTTACAATATTTGGAAAGATCATTAAGTGGTCCGTCGAGACCCTGTGTGATTTTCAAGTGGTCTGTGGAAAACTAAGTTAGACTACAAAAACAATCAAGGTACCTCACTTTATTTTCATTTACTTGCTATTACTTATGGGAGGAGGATGAAGAAAAAAAAATGAAAAACGGGGGCAGGGGGAGATAAGAGAGAATGTTCTTTTTCTTGACTGGGTCCCAAGGAGGAGCCCCAAAAATGAAGCTGAGCACAGGGCTGGGGGGCCCCACTAACTCTAAATCCACCACTGGCTGTCACGTCACCTGGGCTGGGGATACTGTCAGGGCCGGTGTAACCACTAGGTGAACTAGGCGACCGCTTAGGGGGCCAAGATTTGGGGGTGCCAAAAAGTGGTGCCCCAAAAATTTTTTTTACACTACAGTGGCGTCCCATCTTACACGGGGGTTAGGTTCTAAAGTCACCACGTAAGAAGAAAATTGCGTATAGTGAAAATTACTATAAAGTACAGTATACACTAGAACAGGGGTCCTCAACCTACGGCACGCATGCCAAAGGTGGCACGCAAGCTGATTTTTTTTTAATGACAGGCTGCGGCTCCCGGCTGCCACTGAGCCTGCTGCCGACCTGGGGTTCTGTTCACTCAGCTGGCAGCGGGCTGAGCAGGGCCAGCAGTGGGCCGGCTCCTGCCAGCCGACAGCCCCGCTCAGCCCGCTGCTGGTCTGGGG
>NW_020708804.1:0-3458 GCF_002925995.2 Terrapene triunguis
CCCCACACTTGTACCCTAAAGTTCAAAGTGGGGATACAGCCTTGACATGGTGGTAGCGGTGGGATCGTTTTAAACCCAAAAGCCAGTAAGATTTTTTTTTCCTTCTAGCTGCTTGGAAAGCAGAGCTGAAGATAGATGCATATCTTATCTCTCCTTGCCTGAAGGCAGAGGTGTTAAGTTTTTTTAACAAGAGCCTTTGTTAAGAGAAGGGTTCAAAGTGAGCAAACTTTGACTGGTAAAAGGAATTTACAAGCTGAATTGTTTTTTTTTCTTTTTACATCCTCCAGAGTAGCTAGTTAAAAAGTCTCTGTTAACTCAGCAGCACTCAGCAGCAGCCTAAGATAAGTGCATCCCAGTTTCAGTCAACTGCAGAGGGGTGTGGCCCAGCACAAGAAAACAGAAAAATGACTACAAAAGAAGAAAAAGCCAAAAAGGAGGCCCACAAGAGAGCTATGGAGCTGAAAGAAAAAGAGATGAAGTCTGAGAAAAACTTACTGAAGCATCTCTGAGGGTGAGATTATCTGTATTTAGTTTGATTAGGCATAGATTTGCGCATTTTATTTTATTTTGCTTGGTGACTTACTTTGTTCTGTCTGTTACTACTTTGAACCACTTAAATCCTACTGTCTGTATTTAATAAAATCACTTTTTATTTAGTAATTTACTCAGAGTATGTATTAATACCTGGGGGAGCAAACAACTGTGCATATCTCTCTATCAGTGTTATAGAGGGCGAACAATTTATGAGTTTGCCCTGCATAAGCTTTATGCAGGGTAAAACGGATTTATCTGGGTTTAGACCCCATTGGGAGTTGGGCATCTGAGTGCTAAAGACAAGCACACTTCTATGAGCTGTTTTCAGGTAAACTTGCAGCTTTGGGACAAGTAATTCAGACCCTGGGTCTGTGTTGGAGCCAGACTGGAGTGTCTCGCTCAGCAAGACAGGGTGCTGGAGTCCTGAGCTGGCAGGAAAAACAGAAGCAGGGGTAGTCTTTGCACATCGGGTGGCAGCTCCCAAGGGGGTTTCTGTGATCCAACCCGTCACAGTGGCGTAGTCGAGCAAGATCTGTGCACAGCTGATTGCTTTGAGATACTGGTAGTGATTTTAAGTAAGTTTTAAGTGTGGTGGCTGGAGAACAGACAAAGTGGTTACTGGTTTGTTATTTTCTGTTTGCTTATTTCGGGAAAGGGAAGTAGGGACAAAAAAGGAAGCAAAATAAGTAAAAATAAAAATGAAAAGAAGCTAAAACTACACAAGTTTCAAATTGCCCAAAAAGACTGAACAATGGGTGCTGGGAATGTCTCTGTTAACTAAGAAGCCCCTGAGCTGAGTGCATCTCAGTTTCAGTGAACTGCAGATGGGTGTGGCCCAACCTCTGTCTGTGCTGAAGCTGACTGGAGTGTCTAATCTAGCAAGACAGGAGGGGAGGGGTGCCTGTTCTGGCATGAGGGTGTTCTCTGTGATATCCCAGCTCATCAAGTGATGGTCTCAAGGGAAGACAAATGGAAATTGATGTACAATTTGCCTGGGAAAAGGCTGACCTGGAAAAAGAAAAGGCTGCCCACCAACCTGGACTTAAGAGACAAAGCAATTAAGACCCAGAAGCATGACCTGGCTGTAATGGAGTGGAAGAGGTGCACAGAGACATGTATCCTGGAGCTGGAAGTTGGGGTCCTGGTGACTGCTGCGGTGGGAACAAACCCCAAGGACTCTAGCTGGAAGCAAACCCAACCTGAGTGAAAGGGGGGGATTTTGCTGGCCAGCGAAAGGTCCCTCATAGCTGGTAGCTGTGAGCCTACAGCTGGATCAGGGTCTCTTTCCCTTTTGGGGGACACAGAAGTGTCTGCCCCATAGGGGAGCCCAAAAACGAATTTTAGGTATACTGCCTCCGCCTTGGTCAGTGTCCAAGTCTCTGGCAGTAAGTTCAGGAGAAGGGTGTGACGTTGTGCAGTCTATATGGTTTTATAAAAACTTGATAATAAGTCAATATAATGTAACTGGAATAGTTTTAGAAAAAATACGGTAATAAGTAAATGTAACGTAACTGGGATATGCTTCATGCAAAAGGTCTCTTGTAAGGTATCATTACAAAACTTATAATCTACTGAGTATGATCATCTGATTTGTATAAATGTACCACTCTTGTATCCAAAACTAGAAATATAAAATGTAACTCTGAGGGCCTATTGTAATTATGTAAAGTGTGGGCCATTAATGATGGTTTGAAATCTTGATGACTCCCATTGTCTGCAGATGGCTGTTTACCTGTGAGTCTCCCTGTATATGTGTGTGCGGGCAAGTAGGTAATAAAGTCTTGCAGTGACATGTGATCATGTCACCTGAACTGGAATCCATCTTTAACCTGGTGCTTTTCCAGTGAGGGGGGGTGGAAACCCAGAGGAACAAAGGGTTCCCGCCTTATGCAAAAAATATATAAAGGGGTGGAACAGAAAAAAGAAAGAGAGAAGCCATCATAAAGAATCCCCTAGCCATCACCTAAGCTGGAACAAAAGCTGTACCAGGGGAAAGAATTGTGCCCAGGCCTGAAAGGTGTCCAGTCTGAGAAAAACTTCTTCGGTGGAACTTAGCTCTCCAAGATTTTGATTTTGAAATACAACACATTTCGGGAGCTTCTAACAAAGTGGCTGATGCACTCTCCCGGGAAAGTTTCCCAGAGTTAACTGGTTAACAATTGTTCTTGGAATGAAACATATTGTTAGTTTTTATATAATCAGTAGTATGTCTAAAGGTACATGTGTTTTATTAACTCTGTTTTCTCCTAGAGCTCCAGGAAGAAATCACAGCCAGTGTGGAACCGGACGTCCAACACTATCTGTGATTTGGGGGGCGTGTCATAACTATAAAGGGAAGGGTAACAGCTCTCCTGTGTACAGTACTATAAAATCCCTCCTGGCCAAAGACTCCAAATCCTTTTACCTGTAAAGGGTTAAGAAGCTCGGGTAACCTGGCTGACACCTGACCCAAAGGACCAATAAGGGGACAAGATACTTTCAAATCTTGGGGGCGGGAAAGGCTTTTGCTTTGTGCTCTTTGTTTAAGGGGTTGTTCACTCTTGGGACTGAGAGGGACCAGACATCAATCCAGGTTCTCCCCATCTTTCTAAACAAGTCTTTCATATTTCACACTTGTAAGTAAAAAGCCAGGCAAGGCGTCTTAGTTTTACTTTGTTTTCTCAACTTGTAAATGTACCTTTTACTAGAGTGTTTATCTTTGTTTGCTGTTCTTTGAACCTAAGACAGAGGGGGGTCCTCTGAGCTCTTTAAGTTTGATTACCCTGTAAAGTTATTTTCCATACTGATTTTACAGAGATGATTTTTACCTTTTTCTTTAATTAAAAGCCTTCTTTTTAAGAACCTGATCAAGTTCTCCTTGTTTTAAGATCCAAGGAGTTTGGATCTGTATTCACCAGGGAATTGGTGAAAAGTTTCTAAAAGCT
>NW_020708805.1:0-980 GCF_002925995.2 Terrapene triunguis
ACAGAGCATGTAAGCAGTTAACACAGAAGTAAGTGAGAGTTCACAAGATGGAGTTTGGGGGTTCAGATAGGCCCAGAGCAAAAGAGTTTCATCGACACTTTAGCCTTTCACTTTCCCGAGTTACCTGGTAGCTATGCCTAGTGGACCCCAACAATCCCTCCTTTGAGAACACTCAACAAACCTTTGTCAGAGTTTTCTTATACTTTAAAGACAAAATGCGATTAAGCTCCATGCAATCAGGATTATCAATGAGAGGGTATAAGGGAACTTCTGGGGTATGGGAGGTACAAATTTTATGTATGAGCGCTTTACAGCAAGTGAGCAAAAGAACATGAACAAAACATATCACCACACCTGTGAGCAAGATGCGAACAATACTTCCCCCTATATCCCCTAGTTCCCTTAAACCAGGTATCCAACCCCAAAGGGAATCCAAAATAGTGGGTTCCCCTTCCTTGGCCTTCCACTGGTTAAAGGCCTGTTTAGCTGACAAGATGTGCTTGTTAATGTCCTGTGAAAACTCTGGGACATAGGTACAACACTTTTCTCCAATAAGGGCACATACCCCGCCTCGTGAGGCTAACACAATCTAGGGCCTGACGGTTTTGCAAAGCCAGCAATTGAAGCTGGTACAGCTCAGAACTTATGCTTTTTTCTATGGCTAGGGTATCATTGGCAAACTGGGTGAGAAATTTAGACAGTCTTCTGTAAAGTTGGGTTAGCCGTCCCACCCCATAGGAAGGGAGGGCTATCATCCCAAACCTGTCTTCTTCACTGATGGGTTCTAAGGTAGCTTTCAAGGACTGATAGTACCTGGGACGACCTGAGGGGGCCTTGGGTAGAATGCGGAGGGGAGGAGCAAGATAGCCTTTGTAACAGCTACCATGCCAACCATTAGGAAGCCATTTGTAGGCACTAGTACCACAAACCCAAATACCCAAAAGACAAGAAGAATTGTTGACACTAAACAAGTCAAAAAA